>NC_056747.1:602496572-602694716 GCF_019279795.1 Protopterus annectens
TTATTTATATCTCTTATATGTTCATAGACCGCTGTTTTAACTACGTTCGGGTTTACCGGTATAATTTTTTCTAGGTCAAACACAAGGCTAAATAAACCCCCTTAGTGTGACCAATTTTAGGCTTAGTTTACTTAACCAAAGCATTTTTTCCCCTAATATAAAAGTACATTGTCCACATCTACCACATTTGTAAGTCCCCACCTTTGGTTGTGTTCCACTTACACAAGGGGGCTTTTTCCTCTCAAATAGTTTCTTAAAATTGTGGTTTTTCCTAAACCCAAACCTCAATGGTTGTTGAAAAATGGAAACATCAGTACTAATTTTGGAGAACATTTGTTTATGCCTCTTTGTATCCAGTATATCCCTTTGTAATAAGTCAAAATCATACGGGGTATATTATTATCATCTAGAATATTACTGTTTGTCCTTGGGGGGATAGTTGTTGTCTGTCCTACAATTCCATAATTGTGTGTCAATAATACTGAATGTTCCGTTTTTTCATAACATCACGTTTAACATTCTTTATTAATCTAAGTGGGTAACCTCTATCCCTAAATAACCCTTGTATTAATTCCATTTCCTCACCACATATAACATCTTCACTGGTCATGCGGGAGGCCCTGATCATTTGACCTTTAACTATATTTCTCCTAAGGTATAGGGGATGGTCACTTTCAAAATGAACGTATGAATTTGAGAAACATTCCTTTCTAAAATTCATATTTGTTACCCAACTTGTTCTTTATAATTGTCACATCAAGATAATTTATCTGTTCCTTATTGTATTGAAAAGTAAATTCCAGGAAGGTAGTAGTTGTGTGTAAATAGTGAATGAATTCTTCAACTTGTTCAACTGTACCTTTCCACACCATAAAAATATCATCCAAGAACCTGAAATATGTAATAACATTTTCCCAATAATTGGATTTGAAAACATATTCCGCATTATAATATTAGCATAGGTGGTGGTATATGTCTCCCTGAAAATAGAGGAAATTATTTTTCAACACCAACTCCATATTCTCAAGAATTAACCTGAAGTCAGTCGTGTTACAAAAGTTAAATTCAACTAACATGTGTTCAAACCAGGTTAGACCAATGTCATGGGGTATTACAGAAAATAAATCACAAAACAAAATTTTCATTATATGGAACAGCATTGAATTTAGTAAGAAAGTCCCATGAATCAATAAGTATATGTCTATAGTCCGAATGGAAGTTCTTTAATTTTGTGTCTATAAAAATGGCAAGGGGCTGCGTTTTAGAACACTGAGAGGTCACAATAGGTCTAAAGGGGATTTTGGGCGTCTTTATGTATTTTGGGGATGCGAATATTAATTACAGGTATAGAAACTTTAAAATAATTATACAGATCCAAATCTATTAGACCTTGTAGGAGATTGTCTTCCAACCAAAGGTCTATTTTCTTATAACAAATGTTCATCTATCTGTCCCCTGTATTGAGAATATCCAGCATCCTAGTGTAGTCCCAGTGGTCCATCAGAACCACTTTATCAGGTTTCATGATCCTTATTTTGTCGTTACTCTGTAACTTTTTCAAAATGGTAACTTCTTCACTTGTCAAATTACTCAGTTCTTTTATTCCATCATCCCCTTTATATCCTTCCCTAATCATATATAGTACATGAGTCTCAAAATTGGCAATATCATGTTACAAGGGAGGGTTGAATACACTCTTCCTTTTTAATGTATTCATGTTCGTATTAACTTCTTGTTTAAATAAATTCTTAAGGTGTAACTTTCTTGTAAATAATTTTACATCAAGTAATAAATCCTCCATTTTTGGTTTTTTTATAGGAATAAACGAGAAACCTTTTGTAAAAAGCCCAAAAAAGGAGGTAGTGACCTCTAAATCAGTAAAATTGTAAATGTAGAAGTTGTTGTCCACACTAATTTTGCATTTGGTGGAAGTGATATTTCCGTCATTAATATTGTTCATGTCCCCTAGTTCTTGTATATCACACCTTGTGTTCACATTATCTAAAATCACATTACTACAACTACTATCTAAAAAATTCTCGTGATCCATAATAGTTGTGCCAGTCACATTTAGACCAGACCCTATCTGAAGTTGTTCGTCCCCCGTTTTCTCAAGTATTGGTTCCCTGCTGCTTCTGCGTAGGAAAAAGGGTGATTCTGTTTTTTCAGTCTCTCCGACCTATGCTAATATTATAATGCTTTTTTGGGAGCTGGAATATGTTTTCAAATCCAATTATTGGGAAAATGTTATTACATATTTCAGGTTCTTGGATGATATTTTTATGGTGTGGAAAGGTACAGTTGAACAAGTTGAAGAATTCATTCACTATTTACACACAACTACTACCTTCCTGGAATTTACTTTTCAATACAATAAGGAACAGATAAATTATCTTGATGTGACAATTATAAAGAACAAGTTGGGTAACAAATATGAATCTCGGATTTTTAGAAAGGAATGTTTCTCAAATTCATACGTTCATTTTGAAAGTGACCATCCCCTATACCTTAGGAGAAATATAGTTAAAGGTCAAATGATCAGGGCCTCCCGCATGACCAGTGAAGATGTTATATGTGTCGAGGAAATGGAATTAATACAAGGGTTATTTAGGGATAGAGGTTACCCACTTAGATTAATAAAGAATGTTAAATGTGAAGTTATGAGAAAACGGAACATTCAGTATACGCCATTATTGACACACAATTATGGAATTGTAGGACAGACAACAACTATCCCCCCAAGGACAAACAGTAATATTCTAGATGATAATAATATACCCCGTATGATTTTGACTTATTACAAAGGGATATACTGTATACAAAGAGGCATAAACGAAGCATGGAAAATGTTCTCCAAAATTAGTACTGATGTTTCCATTTTTCAACAACCATTGAGGTTTGGGTTTAGGAAAAACCACAATTTTAAGAAACTATTTGAGAGGAAAAAGCCCCCTTGTGTAAGTGGAACACAGCAAAAGGTGGGGACTTACAAATGTGGTAGATGTGGACAATGTACTTTCATATTGGGGGAAAAAATGCTTTGGTTGAGTAAAATAAGCCTAAAATTGAAAAGCAAGGGCTATCACACCTGTCACACTAAGGGGGTGGTTTATTTAGCCTTGTGTTTGACCTGTGGAAAATATTACGTCGGTAAAACCGAACGTAAGTTAAAACAGCGGGTCTATGAACATATAAGAGATATAAATAAAAGAAATGACAATAATGCCCTTTTTAGGCATAGGTGTGTGAAAAAGTGAAAATTAAGTTTTGGGTGTTTGAAGAGGAAAGAGGTGGGAGGTGAAGGGGGAGGTGATTGGGAGTCCCTAGACAGAGAAATGATTTGGCAACTCAGGCTTGATGCCTGTGGTTCCAATGGGATGAACGATCACCTCTCCATTAAACCTGCCCTAAAACTTCTATCCAATAACCCTAAATTGAGTTAAATAGCTTTTGAGTGGTTATATTGGACATCTAAGGAGGATGTTCCTGATGGCCACCATTATTTTTGGCCATTTTTGCTATTTTATACAAAAGTTTACATTGTTGTAGAGTAGATGAGGTACACTCAAACAAAATAATAGATACCATACATATATATGTACAAACACAGAATATATAGAATATACACATTTATATATACACAAAGGTTGATTCATGTATTTTTGACGACATCTGGAGCACTTTGTATGTATTTTATTCATTCTGTTATTTAAGACAATATATGCATTATAGTTAAATGTTTTTTATTGTTATACATATATTTTTAAATATTTTAAATATTTTTAGATAAGGTTTTTTAACATTTGGTATTAAGAAAATGCCTGTACTTTGTACAAAGTTATACATTTCTGATTTAGCATTGTGTATTGATTTAAAATGTTAGTTAATAATTAGGTTGTTATTCAATTAATCAGCTGGTACTGTATTTAAGGCTAGTTAACAGTTGATACAATGGATTCTGATGAAGTCTTGACGAGATAGATGAAAGCGCGTTCAATCCCAGCCGTGTTTGTTATGTTGTTTTTGGTGTTTCATTAAACCTACAGTTTTTTAGTACAACGAGTGGCTCACATACTTTTGTGGTACGATATTTACGGTTTTACTGATATCTAAAATTTATCTTATGTAAACCAGGGAAATAAAGTGCCCCAAATTAATGATCCATTGTTGTTCTTTTCTGTCTAAGATATGTTGCTAACTGACCAGTGAACCTGACTAACATTGACTTGGTAAATGCCAAACATCAGAAAATGGACAAATATGTTTATATATGGTGCTGCTCACCCTACAGCACATAATGAAACACCAGTGTAATGAAATATGTTGTCATCATAAAAAGAATCACATTTGCAAATAGCCATTTGTATTATCCAGTCTGTGAAACAATTTATAAAATAACAGGTATCATACACATTGCTGGTGTTGGGCAATATAAAAAGCTTTGTCTTACAGATACCACCACCGTAACAGGTACAAGCATGCAAAATCTGACGGTAATGCTACTCAATGCTAGAAGTCTAAACCTCAAAATGTACTCTCTCAAGGTACTCCTAAAAATGGAGAGCATTGATATTTGTGCAGTAACTGAGACCTGGTTCAAGGCTCCAGAGAGCACCCCTGCAATACCAAGCTACAACTCTTAGCACACTTTTCGGCCACCAAATCATGATCGAAACACTAAAGGTGGAGGAGTGTCCATATTCACCAAGGATATTCACATCACCAGGCTAGTTGCCCAACACAGTGCATCTTAAATTCTCCAGGTGCAACTAACACTAGGTAAGACTGCAATCCAAACTGTAGCTTGCTACAGATCCACCACCATGCCCCAAGATTCTCACTACACCTACAAAATATTAAGATACAACCAAATACCCTAATACTGGGTGACTTCAACTATCCTGCTATTAACTGAGAAAACTACTCGTGTACCAACACCTTTGCCCAACGGTTCTTTGAGTTCATAAATTCCAATGCCCTGGATCAGCTAATCCATTGTCCCACCAGGGGCTCCAATATCCTAGACCTGGTCATTACCAACATGGAAAATCGATGCTCCACACCTATAGTCACCCCCTCATTGGTCAGGTCAGACCATAAGCTAATCACCCTTAACATCCACATCCCACCCCCACCCCCTAATAAGGAAACCTCCATAAAAAAACTTCTCCAAAGCCAACTTCATGCTACTCAAGTCAGAAGTGACAAACGTCATGGCACCCATGCAGACGGGAACTGAAAGTTCAACTGCTGAGTCCTACACTAAGGCACTGTATGAGCACTTCCTCTCATGCATGGATCGTGCCATCCCAAATAGAACCAAGATGCACTCCTCCAAAAAAATGAAGCCAATGTGGTGGTCTCCTGTCATAAACAAACTTTACAACATAAGGAAGAAACTGTTGCAGAAAAGAGGAAAATCCCAGGATGCAAAAAACTCCCTTAACAGCCTCAGTAAGAAGCTGAGATCCCTTATAAAATCCTCCAAAGCTAGTTACGAAAATAAAATTGCCAAAGATTCCAAAGACAACCACAACTCATTCTATAACTATGTCAAGAATCAAAATGGCAATGCTCAGATCTGCTCTGAGCTACAACAGAATGGCATTAAACATACTGGTCCCAAGGATATTGCCAGTATCCTGGCAGATCGATTCAGTGCCAACATCACCCCCTTCTCACCCAGTAAATGGCCAATCTCAATACCAGAAGATTGCCAAGTTCAGGTAATAACGGCCACACAGGTAAAAAAATGCACTCTCCAAAGATAAGAATACAGCATCCATGGGACCAGATGACATCCCGGACTGTGTACTACATGAACTACAAAATGAACTGGCACCTCACCTAAGTGTCATGTTTAATCATAGCCTCACCTCAGGCTTCATGCCCACTGAATGGTGCACAGCTACAGTTATCCCACTCCACAAGGGGGGATCCACCTCGGATCCCGGGAACTACCACCCCATCAGTCTGATGAGCCGGCTGTGCAAGGCCATGGAACGTATTATCATGGAACTTATAAACAAAGACATTGACAACCTTCAAACACTGGACTCCACCCAGTTTGGGCTCGTGAAGGGCCGATCTTGTCTTCTGAACCTAACTGACTTCTTTGAATCAGTCTCCAGAACTATGGACGAGGGTAAGGGAGTCCACACAGCTTATCTGGATCTTGCCAAGGCCTTTGACACCATCCCCCACTCTGGAATCATAGATAAACTTACTAAGCTGGGCATTAATCCCTACATCACTCAATGGGTTACCAACTGGCTTACTGGCAGAACCCATACTGTAAAAGTAGCTGCCTCCAAATCCAGCTTCAGACAAATGACAAGTGGAATACCTCAGGGTTCAGTCCTGGGACCACTCTTGTTTGGCATCTTCTTCTCTGAACTACAGACCAATACTAAGGGACTCTGGCTAACAAAGTTTGCAGATGACTGCAAACTGGGAGCCATTATTGAATCTCCAAATGTTGTGGATACTCTACAAAAGGGCCTTACAGAAACAGATGTTTGGTGCCAGAGCCATGGGCTCAAGCTCAATGCCAAGAACAGTATAGTTATTCCCTTTGGGAAAAAACATGTACCCATGAATTACCACATAGGTGGCAGTACACTAAACACCGAAAGTGTGATAAGAGACTTAGGGACACAGGTGGACCGTGGTCTCACCTTTGATAACCACATCTCCACAACAGTCAGAAAATCCTTCTATGTGGCACACCTCATCACTAAGGGCTTTTCATCCAGAAAAAAGAAGGTCATTGTCCCACTGTACTCATCCCTCATTAGACCCATTATAGAATACAATGCCCCATTTGGTATGTACCTCTCAAGACACCTGCAACAACTGGAAAGGCCACAGAAATACCTCATTAAAAGAATCACAGGCCTAAAGCAGATGCCCTATGCTGACCACCTTAAAAAACTCCAGCTATACTCTGTTGCATATTGTCTACTCAGAGTCGATCTCTGCTTAACATACAAGGCCATGTCAAACCCAGAGCTGTTGGACATGCTACACTTAAAGAAATCCTAATCCCTCAGAGCCACATGCTCCAGGGATCTAAACCTTGTCATCACAATAAACAAACATGCTGGAGGGATAGGTTCCTGACCCAGAGACTCCCCAGACTCTGGAATAGACTGCCCATACATGTCAAGCAGAGCACCTCTTTGGCCCTCTTCAAAAGGAACCTTGACGATTGGATGGGAGAAAGGAAATTCACCCCGGGTATCACATCTGTCGCCCTGCTAGACAAGGATCCAGGAAGTAAATAGTGTGGGAAGAAATAGCCAGGGAATTGTTATGTCTAGACTTGTATAGACCCTAGGGCCAATAGCCTAGTACCAACCGATGAACCTATATGCTAGCTTGAAGTACAATGCCCCCATGTATAATACCAAATAAAATGACCTGTTGAAGAGATTGGTATTTATCCCAGAGACTACCAATTCTTTGGAACAGGCACTCCATCCATGTGAAGCAATGTTCCTACCTAACCTAATTCAAGTGTACCTTGAACAATTGGATGGTGAACCAGGAATTCATAACTTGTTTGGCACCTATGACTCTAATGGGCACAAGCAGACTGGTTCATCTCCCAGGCCGCTACTTGTAAATGGTTCATCTCCCAAGCCCCTGCTTACATTTATCAAGGGTAATAGAACTTATCAGAGACTTGGAATGCTTGGCTAGGCCTAAAAAGGACCTAGTGGTCATTTGCCTAGTGCACACCAATAACCCTATGAACCTATGATAAATAGACAGATAGATAGATAGATAGATAGATAGATAGATAGATAGATAGATAGATAGATAGATAGATTCATTTTTCAAGTTAGAATATATAATTAGCAGAGAGTATAGATGTTCAGCCCCCCACATGGGGGATGCATGGGGGCTTGTCTGCTTGCGAGATAACAATGCTTACTTTGTGCTTTTTTTAAACCTTTGCAGCTTTGCATGCACCAAGATTAATTCTTGGCGCATATATAGTAGAGTGTCGACATGCATAATGTCTATCAAATTAAGACATTATGCGCATGCATATATATAATATATATATATATATATATATATATATATATATATATATATATATAGGTGTGTGCGCATGCACGTGCATGTGTGTGTGTGTGTGTGTGTGTGTGTGTGTGTGTGTGTGTATACGTATATGTATATAATATATAGATATATAGATAGATACATCTATATATATCTATGTATATATCTATAATATAGATATAGATATACACAGAAATAGATAGATGGGGGAGGGGCAGAAAAGTTCTCAGTTGTCCCAAAATTTGCCTCATATTTTCAATACTTTCTTGTAAAAGTTATGCTCATGTGGTAAATCAGAATTGCAGTGGCTTCATATTAACAGACATTTGAGTTTCAGATGAAGGAAATGCATGTTAATACAGAGCTAAATATATAAAGGTAGTAATTATCTAAAAGCTGAGATGTACATATACAGGGCTTTAATTGATGGTCATGTGTCTGTGTGTTTGAATGTGGGGTAGGGGCACAGATGTTCTGCACTTTTCAGTTTGAAGAATTTCCTGATTTTCTAGCCCATATTTTTGTCTGTTCCTTGTCATGTTTGCATTTTTTTTCTGGTAAATCAGTGAGAATTGCATTAATGACACACACATTTGAGTTTTGGAGTTAACAGCCTTCAAAACGAGCATGTTATTGCAAAGCCAGATATTTCAGCAACTTTCTAAGTATATCAGAGCAGTAACTGTCCTAATTTTGGATTGGTTCTTTGTCCACTGCTTTATTTTAGCTTTTTCCTTGATTCTTGAACTAAGAGGCTGAGAGGTATGTGTATGCATGTTCTGGGGGGGGGGGGGGTTGAAATTGGTTGCATTGTGTATTCTGACAGCAGTGAGCTGAGAGGACAGTTATTCAAATACTTGTTCATTAATATGATTGCAACCAAACATCTGAGATGTGTAGTTTGTTTGGTGGGAGCATGGATGCTCTCAACTGTCCCTAATTTTGAAGAATATCCCTGAATGTTTTGCTTTATATTTTGGTTTGTTCCTCATTATTTGTTTCTAACAAATCAGTGATGATGTAGTCATTAAATAATGACATACATTAAAATTAAAGACTTAACAGCCTTCAAGAAAAAAGCATGCTAGTAGCAAGGCCTGATATTCTAGCAACTTTCTAAGAATATAAAGGCAATAGCAGACAATGGTTTTGGTATTTTCTCAACCATTAATTTTTAGCTTTCTCTTTGATTCTAGAACTATGAGGTTGAGCCCTTTCAAAAGCCAAAAACACAGCATCAATGGGGCCAGATGGTGTCCCAGGCTGTGTCTTGCATGAACTACAGAACGAACTAACCCCCACCTAAACATGCTATTCAACCTCAGCCTCTCCACAGGCTATGTGCCCATAGAATGGCGCAGAGCAATGGTTATTCCGCTCCACAAAGGAGGGGCCACAACTGACCCTGGCAACTATTGCCCCATAAGCCTGACTAGCCTGGTCTGCAAGGCTATGGAGCGCATCATCATGGAACTCATTAACAAAGACATTGGGAACCTCCAAACACTTGACCCGACCCAGTTTGGCTTTGTTAAGGGCAAATCATTCCTACTAAACCTGTTTGACTTCTTTGAGACAGTCACCAAGGCCATAGACAAGAGAAAGGTGGTTCACACAGCCTACCTTGATCTCGCCAAGGCGTTCAACACCATTCCTCACTCGGGTATTATAGAAAAACTCACCAGCCTGAACATAAACCCCTACGTCACAAGATGGGCTGCCAACTGGCTTACAGACAGAACTCACACAGTAAGAATAGCAGGCTCCAGGTCCGACTCTAAACCAGTCACAAGTGGTGTCCCGCAAGGCTCGGTTCTGGGACCCCTACTGTTTGGCATATATTTCTCAGAAGTACAGGCAAACACAGGACGACTATGGCTAACCAAGTTCGCCGATGACTGCAAACTGAGAGCCATAATTGACTCTCTGTCTGATATGGACATCCTTCAAAAAGGCCTTACTGAGACAGACACCTGGTGTCAAAGTCATGGCCTCAAGCTAAATGCCAAAAAAATGCATAGTCATCCTACCCACGAATTACCACATAGGCAGCAGCCCCCTTAATACAGAAGAGGTAATAAGTGATCTGGGGACCAGAGTAGTTAGGAAATCCTTCTATGTGGCCCATCTAATTACTAAGGGGTTTGCATCTAGAAATAAAGAGGTTATAGTGCCCCTCTACTCATCACTCATCAGACCCATCATAGAGTACAATGCCCCATTTGGGATGTACCTCACAAGACACTTCCAACAGCTGGAAAGACCACAAAAGCACCTCACCAAGAGGATTACTGGCCTCAAACATATGTCCTATGCAGCCCGACTTAAAAAACTCCAGCTGTACTCAGTGGCATATCGCTTACTCAGAGGTGATCTCTGCCTGACTTACAAAGCCATGTCCAACTCAGAATTGCTGGACATGCTCCACCTAAAGAAATCCAAGTCACTGCGAGCCACGTGCTCTAGTGAGCTAAACCTTGCCACAACAATAAATAGAACATGCTGGAGGGATAGATTCCTGTCACAGAGACTCCCCATGCTTTGGAACAAAATTTCTAACTACATTAGGCAGAGACCCTCACTAACACTCTTCAAGAGAAGCCTTGACGAGTGGATGGGTGACAGAAAATACACCCCTTGGATCACTTCATTGGCTCTGCTTGACAGAGGCTCAGTTAATTAATCAATAGGGCGGCGAAAGCCGACACACTCTGGCTAGGCTTAAAAATGCCCTCGGGCAGATGGCCTAGTACCCACCTATGAACCTATGAGCCTATAAGCAATATTTGGAGGTGGGGGTGATTACAGTGGGTTGTCAGATGTTTCTGTATTCATCATTCACTTGAATCAAATATTTGAGATGTATAGTCACTGTCATATCAGTTGTTGTAATTTATGCTCATGGTGGTTGTCTATGATGAAAATGACTATGGGGGTGATGTTGGGGTGTATCTGAAACTACAAGTTGGCCATAATTTATTCACTTTCCATCACAGTCAGACATCAGCATTGTACTCATTAACTGGCTGTGTGGCCTGGTCTGGGCAACATGTGGGTGACAACAGCTTAATAGTAGCACAGTGGTGCAAAGAGTAATGTTGCCATCTAGCAACATTGTTTCTCTAGCATATCATCTAAATACAGTGGCATACCTAGCATATTTTATTTTATTTCTGTTTATTTAACATTTCCTTACCAGGAAAGTCCGACTGGACACAGGTCCTTTTTCAGCGGAGGCCCGGGGAGAAAAGCTCTATGAGTAACAGTAAATTTTAATGCACAAATTACAATAATCAGTAAAGTATAAAGTAAAGAAAATGTAGTATAGATAAGAAAATGCAAATCTGTTACATCATGACAACAAAACCTAGGCTTTGAACTTAGCTAGTATTATTTGTAAAGTATGACTTATGTCAAGATATAAGGTTAAGACAGCCTGGTAGGAATAAAAGACTAAACACAGGGAAGAAGGTGGATATGGTTGGGGTATACTGTGATGTATCAAAGCATTCATGAGGGATTAGTACAGGAACATAGCCACTTATTTTTTAGATAAGCTTTAAGTGATGGCTTAAAGTGGTTAGTGGACGACATTGAGAGAATGAAGTTAGGAAGGGAGTGCCATACACGAGATATATAGCTGGAAAATAAAGATTTTTCTGCAGTGTTGTTGGCCTTGGAGATGGCGAGTAAGTAGTGCAGGAATTCTGGTCGATTGTCTTACAATTTTGTGAGTTAGAGAGAGTTGGTTGTAAAGAATAATGTTGGGAAGTTCAAGCCAGACTAATATCCTTAAAGCTGTACAATGATGTGTTCTATTTTTGCATTCAGATGCAAACTTAACAATTTTATTATAACATGCTTTTAGCTTAGATAAGTCAGTTTTCCTAAGATTAATTATAATTGGAGAGGCATATAGTAGAGTGAAGAGCAGATGGTTTTGTGCTAATGTAATTTTGGCCATTTTGGCTAGGAACCTTTTGTGCCTATATAGACTTCCAAGTTTCTTATGGACATTTTTATTGCTAGGGAGACATGCAAGTCAAATTTTAGGTTATTGTCTATTTCCACTCCAAGAAGCTTTGTATGGGTTGTCGGGGAGATGACAGTGTTGTCTTTAGCTATTATGTTAAATGGTGTGCATGAGATCGATGTCTTGTTAGGTTAGAAGAGTAATAATTTAGTTTTGTTCGGGTTCAGGATTAGATGGGCTAACCATGTTTCAACAGAAGTGAAAGATTCCTGTGTTTGAGATTGAAGAGCTGATATAAAAGTGGCAGCACAGATAAGTGTTGAATCATCTGTATACTGTATTAATAAACCATGTGGAGTAGCTGTGTGTTGATTATTAGGAAAGAGAGAGAAAAGCCGAGGACCTAAGATAGATCCTTGGGGGACACCAATGGATAAAGGAAGACATGGATATAGGTCACCTTGCCATAGAACAGATTGTTGTTGGCCAGATAAATTATTAAAACAAGCTGTGGCAGATGATGAGAAGGATAGTTCAGTTAGTACATCTAATAGTTTGTAATGGGAGACCATATCAAAAGCTTTTGATAGGTCTAGGAAGATGGCAGATACAAAGTTGCTGTTATTCCTGTGATGGTTTACGGTATTAGTGAACGATAAGAGAGCAGTAGTGGTACTATGTGATGGGCGAAACCCATGCTGAGTGTTTGAGAAAAGGTTATTTGTTAGTAAGAATTTCATGACCTGGAGATGAATACACCTTTGGAGTAGCTTAGAAAGAGGTGAGAGAGTAGCAATTAGAAGATAGTTTGTCAGTTCTATGGAAAGTCCCCCTTAATGAAGTGGGATTCTACAGTTGAGGAACCTTGTTTTTGAGAATGGATCTATTTATAAGAATTGATACTGTGAAGGCTATAGATTCAGCTGCAATTTTGAGGTATTCAGTAGGTAAGAGTTGGGAGGGCGACCTACTGGTTAAGGTGTTTGCCTTACAAACACAAGGTGCAGGGTTTGAGTCTTACAAGGGATAATTAGCTAGGCTTAAAGTGGCTCACAAGGGCAGTTAGCTTAGTATGAACCTAAGTTATCTATGAAAAGTGTAGTAGGTTTAGTTTCTGGAGTGTTTTTTTTATAGTGGCTGTAGTAACTGGGCAGAAAGAGAATGAGGCATTGCTAGTTGTACACCTGGCTGATTTGGTATCAGGAAAAAGGTTTTGCTGCTAGGAAAGGGCAATTATAGATTCAGTAAAATGTTTGTTAAAAACGGTAGCTTTGCTATTGGAATTGTTATGGATGCTTGGGTTGGTATAATAGATTTTCCTGGGTGAAGGACTGAGTTTTTAGCAGGCTAGAGTTTTTGAGGGTTTTTTGGTATGTGTTTTGAACGTTATTATAGAAATTTATTTTATCCTGTTTTGTTTTTTTTTTTAACTTATTTCTAGGTTCCTGATACTGTTGTTTAGAAACTATTGTGTTAGTCTTATGCCAGTTCCCAGGCTTTATCTCTAGTTTTCAGAAGGACCCTAGTGTCTCAGCTTAGCCAGGGGGCATAGTTTGATTCTACTCTGATGGTTCTAACAGGGGCATGTGCATTTAATATATCTAAAAAGGATTTATTAAATTGGTTCACTGCATCATCCAGGTCAAGGTATTTAAGTGTAGTCTAAGTGCAACTTTGTAGGTCAGCTAGAAAGTTGTCAAGATTAAAGTTATGTTTTTTTTCTAAGTTGAAATTTATATATTTGACACCCGGAGCAGACATTTTTTTTAACACTCCCATCCCCTGCCCCACCCCACAGTGATTTTCGTCCGACCTGGCAGTGATTTTTTTCTAACACCCACTCCTTTATGACAGTTGTTTTAATAATAATCATAAAATGAAACAAAGTAATGGTCATCAAGGAGCGAACTATGAGCGGTCATTACATCCCCCAAAGGCGCAGACATCATACAGGAAGGTTTGTCCCGAACAAATAATTAGTGCCAGAATCATAGACTAAAGCTAAATGTCAAAAATGTATTATCATCTCCTTTGGAAAGTTGAGTGCGACAGTGACAACGCACTTTTAAGAGATGACTCACTAGTTCAGGATTTGGTAACTTACGTGGACAGATGACCCCAAATTCTGTTAGGAACAGCTCAAGATAAAGCAAACTTAGGGACATTCTGCGAAATCAGGAACATTTTCAACTTTACAGCACCCGGAACGGGAAAGAGAGAGAGAGAGAAAGATTAAAGATTACAGGATATTTCACTAGCCATATAAAGTCAGACTATAAGCTAAGCAAATAACATGAGGTTAACATGCAGTCCAAACATATTAGGCAAATACAAGAACATTCTATAAAACTGGGGACAGTTTCAAATGTGCTTCATATAACATTCCAGTTTATTTCCCACAAATGCACACTAGCCATTAATGCCCGACTTTAAAAAGCACCAGTTATTTCATCAACAACATAGCTAGCCAACCTCTTCCCAGAAAAAAAAAGCATAGATATCCCAGCTTATTTCACACAAATGCTCACTAGCTAGCCCTTAATATCAGACTTTAAGTTGAAGAGGATATGTTTCCATACCACAACTAGCTACCCCCTAACAAAACTCAATTAATTTCACACAAAAGCACCCCAACCCCATGAAAAGAAAAATATGGCAGAAGGGTACAATGAAGAAAAAATATCCACTTTCAAAATATTTAAACAAATACACACACACACACACACACACACACACACACACACACACACACACACACACACACACACACACACACACACACACACACACACACACGCCAGACTTTAAAATATTTAAACAAATGCAAACTCACATACATACACACATTAGCCTAGCCAAAATCCTCTCATCCCCCTCTCCAAAATAAGAAAGAAAATATGGTTATATTTATATTAAAAAAATGCTTACCTTCATTCTGATTCATTTGCTGTGATTAATTCAGTCCACCAGGTTATGTTAAACAAACAAAAATGTTCCACTGATAAACTCTCCACTACATTGTACTACTGGTACAACTAGAAGGCTGCTGTTAATTTTAGAAATAACTGCAGTTCTGTCCGGTCTTGTCTACAATTCCTTCCAAGTTTTCTCAAAACACACACACACACACACACACACACACACACACACACACACACACACACACACACACACACACACACACAAAGTACCCCTCCACATCCATTCCATTTTCCCATTACATGGGTCATATATGAATATTTTATTTTTTAATAGACACAACTTATTGTCCATTGAAAGAAAAAAAATAACAATTTGTTTATTTACTCATGATGTGTTATTCAGGCAACCATTGCATTCAAATGTTGTAAAAAGTAGCTCTAAGATGCATCTCAGAGTGTCTAGGAGCCTATGACTTACATCACTACAACTCAGGCTTATTTCAGTTACTTTCTCCAACTTTATTGTAGTGGACTCTTGGCCAGTGAAATAGTGTAACAATGATAAGGGAAAGCTAAACATTAAGACAAAGTGTGAAAAAATGGAGAAAAAGTAATCTGTCTCAATGGTTTGGCATCACGATGAAAGAAAACACTGGAGGGGCACTGGAGAGGTGTAAGGGGGAGCAATGTACAACAGGAAGGTCCATGGAGTAGTTTGTCTAAGACTCCATATCACCTAAGGCTTGCATTGCTCATTGCAGTCAGACATTGGAAATATATATATAGTCAATAATGTTTCCAAAAATTGTGGGTACTGAGGCAGTCCATAGATGAAAATGAGTGACCACATCTGCTGTTTGATCTCAGGCTATGATCGTTGACCTCCCATACCCATTCAACTGCTTCCTGCATCTCCCCTTCCTTTGATGTCATAAGCCACCACTGACTGTGTATCACATAATTTTTCTAATACATTTGTTTAATCTGTTTTCCACAAGTAAAACTCAATATGACAATCAACCACAACAAACAAGCATTATGTAATAATCTGTACTGCTTATCAATATTTCAGTTTACATAACTGCATAATTAATCAGTGTCTACATCAATGAATATGACATTTTTCTTGTTTTAGTACTTGCAAGCATTTTCCATTCTCCTGCCCTGTGCTATGGAAGCAACAGCTAGCTGTGAACAGATGATTATGCCTTGCCAGAATTAGTGGGTCAGTGGTTCAAGACAACCAGCAGAGTAATGCCAGCATTTTGTTTGCTGCCAGCAGTTCTAAAATAATTTGTTTTATTAGTAGTGAAACAGAAATGTCCTACAGCTCTCAGAACAGTGGCATCATGCCAAGCAGGAAACCAGACATGTCACACTTTTTCAGGGTCTTGCCATGTTACTCAGGTTGTTGCCCATGGACAACTAGATCTGGGCATGGCAAATACTCATTAGAGAACATAAAAGTACTCATTGTTTTTGTATATATGAGCACACACGAGTGTGTGTGTGTGTGTGTGTGTGTGTGTGTGTGTGTGTGTGTGTGTGTGTGTGTGTGTGTGTGTGTGTGTGTGTGTGTGTGTGTGTGTGTGTGTGTGTGTGTGTGTGTGTGTGTGTGTGCATGTACGTGTACGTGTGTTGTGTGTGTGTCTGTGCACCATGACTTTCTACTTTTTGAAGGATAAAAAGTAAGTAACCCAAAAACTATTTGTGAAAATGTTTGATTTTATGACCGATGTTGTGTTGTATTAACCATATTTTATAGTTTCTAAAATAACTAAGCAATAGTGAGCAAACTGCAGCCATTTATTCTAGAGGGATGTTAGGATTTAACATCTCTTTCCATATCCTGAATAAATACAGAGCTCCACCAATTTCTTAAACAAGAAGTCTGACAAATGTACCAGTAACCATTTAAAATGTCAGGACCCATTACAATGAGTCTCAAAATATAGGTTCATAGGTTCATAGGTTGGTACTGGGATATCTTCCCGAAGGCATATATTAGCCCAGCCACGCTGTGCGGTATTCACCTCCCCTTTAGTAGTTCCCTAAACCCTTGTACTAGCAGCTAGTACCCTTGGAGACTGAATGGCCAAAAGATCTGTCAGAATATTTCCTTTTCTATGAGGCATGGCAATCTCAGAGTTGGTATATATATATATATATATATTCATGTGTTTAGGGGATGTGCAGGGTGGGCTTGCCCCAAAGCAAAAAGAGCAATTATTGAGATTCACCCTTCTATGAGTTTTTGGTCTTTTTGCCAGCTTATTGGCACTTGGCATTTTGAGTGCCAGCATTTCAATAAGGAGCCAGATACACCTGCTAAAAAGCAGGTACATAGTTGAGTCAGGGTTGTACACTTAGGTAAGAGGAAGATGGACTATTTGCAAAGGATGCTAATCATGGCAATTTTGCTGCCAGCTTCTCATGACAAGTTTTGTCTTCTTCTCCTCATCACAATAAATCAAGTGGGGTGCACATACGTTTATTAATACACTCCAAGCAATGCTTTCATATTACCCAGTCAACCACTGATTTTTTTTCCATTCTACTCCTATAGTGACCCCAAAAACAACTGACACCATATACAGACTTTACTAGGCAAGCAGGGAATGGAAGTAGATTGTCAGGTCTTTCTTCCATATTATGCACACCCATACACCTTCAAGCAACTGTATGTATCAGAGCATATAGAGAAAACCCATGCAAATACAGCGAGAAAGTATCCCAGCCAAGGACTGATGACAAGAACCTCTTGGTTTAATTTCTCCAAATCTTTTGAGTTTCTAATACCATGATGTGAATGAACTCCATTCCTTATTCAGGATATGAATAAAGTTCATGAAATTAATATTTTTTCAGTATTTGATGTTAGCTAAAAGCACTCTTTTCAGCACCTGCAATGTGTCCAGAATTGACTCCATCTGTAATTATTATGGAGCTAGCATGAATCGGTAGCATATCTAAATATGACTGTAAATTTGTTTTTATTAGAGTTGTTGCTCCTACTACTATTGGAACTATCTCGGTATCCTTCTTACACATTGCTCTTATTTCTGTTTGCAAATCCTGTTATTTTATGACTTTGTGTCTCTGTGTACAAAAGGCAGTATAATCACTGGGTGTGGCAATTTCAATGATCAATGCTACTTTCCTTCCTGGGCTACTCTATCTGGTTTTCTCACATCTAGTTTTGAACTGTTGGTAATGGGTGATCCATGTGATATAAACTTCAGCATTTTCTACAATGCCTTGTAGTTCCCATTCCAAATGCTTCTCTCCTGCTTCAGTATTGTAGTGTTTGCACAATCCCCACATTACCCCCATTATCATTCTTTCAGTGTGCGGGGTCCCCTGTGATAAGTATAACAGATCCAGCAACAAGATATACAACTCTAAGGAGACACTACTGCTCAATCTACAGTGGACAGTAAATCACACATATCTTTTAATTATTTGATTTAAGGCCTGTTGTAGTTATTCTCCTAATGAAGGCATATAACACTCGTACATGCATCAGAGCCAAAACAACAATAATCAGGCCAATGTGCTGCTAAGGTCACTTATACACTGACATTCATTCTGTTAATACTGACAAGATTATATACTAAGTAGTGTTTTTGCTTTAAATAGAAAGGATGACTATACATATCAATAGATAAATATCTAATATATTGTAAATATTATCTTAAGATATAAAAAAAATACATTTCAAAACTATAAATTTCCAAAGTCAAGTGACCACTAGCCCTCATATTAACAACTGCACATGCATAATATTTTGCGCCAAAACTACAATCAACACTTTTCTGCCTTTATCTTTGGACTGGTGGAAGTCAGCAGATTTATTATAGTGGGACTACTCACTCATATTATCAGGCACAACCTAACAATCAAAATTGTTCCACCGGGTCTAAATATTCTGTTATAGTACTCCTGCCTAAAGTATCTTACCACCAGCTTGGTTATTGATTATAGGCTCACAGAAAATGTTTCACTGGCAAAAAAAAAAAAAAATCCTTAAGAAACTGGAATATGACCAAATACTGGAATACGTTACCAAATATGATATACTTACTGACAGCTTGGCTTGAGATGAAAATGCAGTAGCATTAATGGGTTTTACAAACTAATTGAGAAAATGTATCCTAAGTCCCACAACAAATGGTACTTATTACCTGCCTGAGCTGCACTCGTATTCTACTGAGTGCCACTTGAAAAAAAAGCTGTATGTCTCATATTAGCTCTCTCTCTCTCTCCTTTTACACTTGTGTTTGCCCATCCTGAGGAACCCAGCAATGATTGCTCCCTAACTACCTGAGTACCTAACTATCTCCAGTACTGTCTTTGTAGAAAAAAATCTTTAACATATGTCTATTGTACAATGCAACCACTAAAACTGTCTTTGTATTAATTGTTATAAAATATTTACTTTAATGTACATGTAGTAGAGTGCAACTACCAAAACAATCTTTGTATAACTTTTATAAAAGATTCACATTATTGCATGTGTCAAGTATTATGTAACTGATGGTATGGTACAGTTATACATTTGCTTTAATAGATGCTTTTCACATCGTCATAGTAAGTTTTTGTACGCATCCAATGGGCTTTTCTCTCTGGATGACCAATGAAAAGGGGTTTTAATTCCCATTCAGTTTCCATTCCCCATGTTGGGTAAATAAATGTAAATAAATAAAATAAATGCTATTAAAAGACTGCAGATTGTCACTTGTATGCCTATAAATGCCATGGACATAATGGGTAGCCATGCTGTTCTTAGTAAAGCACTACTCTCCCATTGATGGGTGATCTGTAACCTGCTGTAGGTTGGAAGACACAGACTACAAATAATCTGTGTCATAGTTTGTGTATGTATTGGTCTTGTTGCTGTGTACCTGTGTGTGCCTGTGGACATACAGTCTGTCATAGCAGAGCCTGTTGCCATACAGTTTTTTCCTACTGCCAGCTATTGTGCAGCATATGTAATGGGCATGTATCCTGCTCCTGATTTGCAATGCTAGAAGCTTTGTCTGTGTTGCATGGCACCCATGTTTAAAGATGTAATGGGTGCATAGCTAGCTCTTGGTGTCTAACTTTGCCTTTTTTTTCCTCAGTTGACCATTGTAATGGGCATGTCCTTGACACATTGCCAGCTCTTTATCTTTACCACTGAATTCTGTTGCCTGCACCTAGTCATTCATTTAGTTGGGTTGCAGTTTAATTCCTTCGCACCCCCAGCACAATTTGCTGGCATTGGTTTATGGCCCTGCAGTGCCCATTTCATCTTGAAGACTCTCAGTACTCATGCTCACTGTACTGTCCACAGGATCATAGGAAGTTACTAGGCTATTGGCTGTAAGGCCCTTATAAGCCCTTATAAGCCTAGCCAAGAGTTTAGCCCATGTTAAACAAGTCAGCACCCAAAGCCCCTGTCCAGCAGGGACATGGGTGGAATCCCAGGGGTGTAATTTCTGTTTCCCATCCAGTTATCCAAGTTGTGCTTGAAAAGGGACAATGAGGTACTCTACTTGACATGGAAAAGGAGTCTATTCTACAGATGGGGGAGTCTCTGGGACACAACTCTGTCCTGCCAACAAGTCCTACTGATGTCACAGACCAGGTTGAGGTTGCGTGTGTGGGTTATTCGAGTGGAGCTTGACTTGCGGACATGCAGTAGTTCCATCAAGGCAGGGTCTGAGATTGCTCAGTATGCCAGACAGAGGTCACATCTGAGGAGTCTGTATGAAACTGAGTAGAGTGGCAGGGATTTTATCCTATCTGTGTAGGGTAGATTTTTGAGGCCCTGGATTCTTCTGGAGAGGAACCTCTGTGGTCTCTCCAGCTGCTGCATGTGTTTTGTAAGGTACATGCTGAAGGGGCCATTGTACTCAATAATAATTGGCCTTATAAGGGAAGACTACAGGGATGTTATGACCTCCTTGTCCCTGGATGAGATACTCTTACTTATGAGGTGCGACATATAGAAAACTTTCTGTATAACGGAAGCAACATGGTGGTCAAAATCAGGTTGCTATCAACCTGGGTGCCCAAATCCCTCATGACTGATTGGATGCTTAGTCAAAAAAGTACCCTGGCTTTCGCCACCCAAGAAAATTATTTATCTGTCCCCTTGTCAAGCAGAGCTACAGAAGTGTGAATTTCCTATTTCCCATCCAATCATCAAGATTTTTCTTGAAAAGGGCTAATGAGGAGCTTTGTTTGATATAGGTAGGTAGTTTGTTCCAGAGTATAGGAAGTCTCTGGGACAGGAATCTATCGCTTCAGCATGTTCTGTTTATTGTGGTGACAAGGTTTAAGCCCCTAGAGCGTGCAGCTCAGAGGGATTGGGATTTCTTTAAGTGGAGCCTGTCCAACAGCTCTGGGTTTGACATAGCTTTGAATGTTAGGCAGAGATCGCCTTTGAATAGGTGATATGCGATGGAGTAAAGATGGAGTTTTTTGAGACAGTCTGCGTAGGGCATCTGTTTGAGGTCGGTAATCCTCTTTGTGAGGTATTTCTGCGGCCTTTCCAGTTGTTGTAGATGTCTTGTGAGGTACATACCAAAAGGGGCGTTGTACTCTATAATGGGTCTAATGAGTGATGAGTAGAGGGGAACAGTGACCTCTTTTTTCCTGGATGAGAAACCTTTTTTGATGAGGTGTGCCATGTAGAAGGATTTCTTGACTACCGTGGCAATGTGATTATCAAAGGAGAGACTACTGTCCACCTGTGTCCCAAGGTCTGTTATCACACTTTCAGTGTTAAGTAGACTACCGCCTATGTGGTAGTTCATGGGGATAGAGTTTTTTTCCAAAAGGGATGACAATGCACTTTTTGGCATTGAGCTTGAGGCCACGGCTTTGACACCAGGCATCTGTCTCAGTGAGGCCCTTTTGTAGGATATCCAGATTGTTAGGAGTTTCAATTATGGCTCCTAGTTTGCAGTCATCTGCTAACTTCATTAGCCAAAGACCTTCTTTGTTAGCCTGTACTTCAGAGAAGTAGATACCAAACAGGAGAGGACCCAGGACTGAACCCTGTGGTACTCCCCTTGTCACTGGTCTGAAGTCGGATTTGGAGTTTGTTGCTTTCACAGTGTGGGTTCTGTCAGTGAGCCAGTTGGCAACCCATCTTGTGACATAGGGATTTATGCCTAGTTTAGTTAGTTTATCTATAATTCCATAGTGGGGGATGGTGTCAAAAGCCTTGGCGAGATCTAGATAGGCTGTGTGAACCACCTTACCCTCATCTACAGCTTTGGTGACTGCTTCAAAGAAGTCTATCAGGTTTGGGAGACATGATCTGCCTTTTACAAACCTGATCTTGATGGGGTCCAGAGTTTGGAGATTACCAATGTCTTTGTTTATAAGTTCCATGATGATACCGTTCCATGGGCTTGCAGACCAAGCTCGTCAGGTTAATGGGGCGGTAGTTCCTGGGGGTCCATTGTGGATCCCCCTTTGTGGAGTGGAATAACCATTACTGTGCACCATTCAGTGGGCACAAAGCCTGAGGTGAGGCTATGATTGAACATGGTACTTAGGTCTGGTGCCGGTTCATTCTGTAGTTCATGTAGAATGCAGCCTGGGATGTTGTCAGATCCCATGGATGCTGTGTTCTTGGCTTTGGAGAGTGTGTTTTATACCTGTGCAGCCATGATTACAGGAACTTTGCATTATTCCAGTATAGAGATGGGCCCTTTAGGGGGTGAGAGGGGTACAAATTTAGCACTGCACCTATCTGCCAGGATGTTGGCAATATCAGTTGGTTCTGTGTATTTAGTGCCATTGTGCTGTAACTCAGAGCAGATCTGAGTGTTGCCTTTGAGATTCTTGACATAGCTATAGAATGCTTTGTAGTTGTCTTTAGAAACAGTGGCGATTTTGTTTTCAAAACTAGCTTTGCAGGATTTTAGGAGGGATCTCAGCTTCTTACTCAGGCTGATCAGGGAGTTCCTCCAATTATGGGATTTTACTCTTTTTTGCAGCAGTTTCTTTCTTCTGTTGTAGAGTTTGTTTATGGCAGGGGACCACCAGATTGGCTTCCTTGTTTTGGAGGATAGCATCTTGGTTCTGTTAGAGATAGCATGATCCATGCACTCGTGTAAGTGTTTATAAAGTGCATTTGTGTAGGATTCAGCAGTCGTACCTCTATTGTCCATCTGCATGGGTGTCGTGAAGTTTGCCACTTCTAGCTTAAGAAGCATGAAGCTGGCTTTGGAGACATTTTTTATGGTGGTTTCCCTAATGATGGGTGGGGGTGGGATGTTGATGTCTAGGGTGATTAGCTTGTGGTTGGATCTGACCAATGAGAAATTGACCTCCGGTGTGGAACACCGGTTGCCCATGTTGGTAATGACCAGGTCTAGGATATTGCTGCCCCTAGTGGGAGTGTGGATAATTTTATCCAAGGTGTTGGAATTTATGAATTCCAGAAAATGTTAAGCAAAAGTGTTGGTACATGAGTAGTTTTCCCAGTTAATGGTGGGGTAGTTGAAATCGCCCATTATTAGGGTGTTAGGTTGTACCATAACATTTTCCAGTGTATCAAGAAATGAGGAGTGGGAATCCTGGGGCATGGTGGGGGATCTGTAGCAAGCTAAAATTTGGATTGTGGTCTTGCCCATAGTTGGTTGCACTTGGATAATCTTGGATGCATTATGCTGAGCATCTAGCCTGGAGGTGTGGATATCCTTAATGAATACAGACACGCCTCCACCTTTAGTGTTTCGATCCAGGTTAGGTGGCCGAAAGGTGTGGTATGAATTATAGCCTGGTAATGCAGGGATGCTCTCTGGAGCCCTTGAACCAAGTCTCTGTCACTGCACAAATGTCAATGTTCTCCATTTTAAGGAGTGCCTCGAGTGAGTACATTTTGAGGTTTAGACTTCTAGCTTTGAGTAGCATTACCCTCAGATTTTGCTTGCTTGCTTGTACCTGTTACAGTGGGGAATTTGCCATTTGAGCCTTGCCTAAAAAAGGCACTATAGGGGTGGCAAGAGCCATAGCCAGTGTCCGGAATCTCAAGGGTGACAGGTGCAGGCCATCTTTGGCAGAGCAACGTGATTTGTCGATCATGTCATCCCAGGGAGACAGATACATTTTGTCCTTGTACTGTGGTATCATTCTGGGTGATAGCAGGATGCTACTCAGGGCTAGGGTCATACCTGCCTGGGCAACAAGATTGGAGAGCTCCTCCGTGTCTCTTTTCATGTAGTCAAGGGAGGTACATCTCAGGTCATTCACACCAACATGGACAATGACAGAGTCATATTTGCACTTGTTGTGGAGTGACCTGAGTGCATGCATTATGTGGTGGATTCTGGCACCTGACAGGCAGCTGACAGTAATTTTCTCCTTGTTTAGCCTGGTGAGTGGAACATCAGTGTGCCTACAGAGTCACCTATTGTTATTAATGTGATAATATGTCGGGACATCACTCTCCCCAAAGGGGATGATGATGCATTTGTTGGCATTCAGCTTGAAGCCATGTTTCTGGCTCCAGTCATTTGTTTGGGTGAGACCCTCTTGGAGGACATCCACATCACTTGGGGAATTGATGACCATGCCCAGCTTGCAGTAATCTGCAAACTTGGTCAGCCATAGCCCACTGGTTTTGGCCTGCACCTCGAAAAGTGTATCCTGAATAACAGAGGCCCCAAGACTAATCCCTGGGGTATGCCACTTGTTATGGGTCTACTGCTTGAGGTGGCTTCCCCTATTTTGATTAGGTGGGTTCTATCAGTGAGCCAGTTTGCTACCCATCTGATAACATACGGATTGATACCTAGTTGAGAGAGTTTGTTTACTAAGCCTGAGTGGAGAATAGTGTTGATTGCCTTGCCCAGGTCAAGGTAGGTCTTCCCTTCATCCATGACTCTGGTGACTATCTCAAAAAAGTCAACCAGATTTAACAGACATGACCACCCCTTGACAAAGCCAAACTGTGTGGGGTTGAGTGTTTGTAGGTTGCCAATGTCCCTGTTAATGAGGTCCATGATAATCTGTTCCATGGCCTTGCAGATCAGGCTAGTTAGGCTGATGGGTCTATAATTTCCTGGATCAGTGGATGCTCCACCTTTTTGCAAAGGGATGACAGTGGTTGTCCTCCACTCGGCTGGGACAAAGCTGGTACTCAGGCTTTGGTTGAATAAGGTGCCTAATGGTGCTGCAAGTTCATACCTGAGATCATGTATGATGCAGCCTGGGATGTTATTGGGTCCCATGGAGGCTGTATTTTTTTCCTTTGAGAGAGCAGTGATGATCTGTTTCCTAAAGATAAGGGGACGGGGGCATTTACTGGGGATGTCCAGATTTACTGATTGGGGGACAGAGGGGTGAAGTTTTTGTTGAATCTGTCAACCAATAGATTGACTATATTTACAGCATTTATGCATGTAGTATCCTTGACCACCAGTTCTGCACAGATCTAGGTGCTTCCTTTGAGGTTGCAGACATATGTGAGGAAGGTCTTATGATTGTCTCTAGTAGATGTGGCCAATTTGGACTCGAAGTTAGCTTTAGAGGATTTCACTAGTGCTCTTATTTGCTTGTTCTTCGTCCTGGACAGCAATGTTTTCCTTTTGTTATATAGTTTATTAATTGCAGATGTCCACCAGATAGGTTTACTCTCCCTTGCAGAGGATGATTTTGTCCTGTCAGGTATTCCTGATTCCATGCATCTATATAAATGCTCATATAGCACTTTGGTGTACTTTTGGACATTGGTGCCAGTTCCAAAGTTCTAATGGTGGTTCACTGAGCTGACTGAAAATGGACCACAGAAACATAGATTCTGGATCCATAAACAGAATCACTAAGTCCTGTGGCTGTGTGCCTGGGATACCCTTCATTCTGCCACTTCACTACAGTGTAGGAATAGCTGTGTGTTGCAGCATTAGATTAACATTTCTAACTAGTCATTTAATTTATGTGATACTTGTTTATTTATCCTTCGGAGATATATTTTCCTCATGCAAAGTATTTCATAGTAACATATGCACACACGCACCACATATACACCCATATGTGTGTGTATGTGTATATATGAGTAGATTAAGATTTGTCTCAAAACCTAATTATTGTGATGCATTCCACTGAGTTAATGCATCAATAAAGCATGTTGTCTAAAACACAGAAAAGCAGAAAAAACAAGTGTTTTTACAAGTACGCAAACCTGCTGCATCACCTTCCTGCATGGGGAAATGCATCCACCATGACACCTCTAATATATCAAATCCAAGATTGAATAATTGTGGGAAAATGGAGACACTGTCCTAACCAATTTTCTGTGATCTCACACAAAAACAAACACCAAACATTCCCAAACAGCTTGTCGAAGAGGAATAAACCTAACAAGCCACCAATGTTCCTTTCAATGAATGCACTACATGACCACCTTATGTAAACCATATATATCTATATGTATACATGCATACATACATATAAATACACATATGGATTCTGAAAAGTAAGCTTTATTTTTGTTCATGGTACAAAATGACCTGCAGAACAAATATTTAAAATGCTCCTTCATCTCAGGATGCAACAGAGAAAAATCATACAAAAGATAATAATGTAACAGACAGATGAAGAGATGTTTTGAAAACCTACATAAAGACTGAAATATTACAGCTATAAAGTTCCTTAAGTTATTACACACAATATAGAAAAATTATTGTTGACACAAAGTAATGCTTCAGCAATATTAGAAAATCCGTCAGCTTTGTGCCCACATTTCACATGAAACGTTTAAAATGGAAATTAAATGAAAAACAAAACACCACAAATTAATATTTCAGTAACATTAAAATGTAATATGGCTTTATACTTCGAATCCAGCATAAAATAGAATACTGATAATGAAATTATGGTTTTATATTTCCTACTTATCAGATACTACTTTGCAGCTGTAATGTAACCTATCTTAAATCAATAAATTCTTTATTTTATAAAGGCTTGGTTCTAAACAATCATTGTATTTAATAACTGACACTGACAACTGTGAAATAACAGCTTTTACTGTCTTCAGGAAACAAAAAATATTATCAGATTATTCATGGAGGTGGAATACAAGCCACACAAAATACTGTTGTGTGATCTTAAAACTATTATATGACTAATTGAGCATCTCTGGTTAAACATGGCTTAATGTACCTTGAACAACTGGATTTCTGTAAACCCTCTTAACTGATCTGTTATTAAGATACTCAGACAATAACACCGCATATAGACCTATTGTAATTTAGACCATGTGGAAAGAAATGCGTGCTCTTCACTGGCAATTTTATTATCATGAGGTCTCTAGGTATTGTTGTCTAATTTGTGATAAATTAAATTAAACATGTGTTTGACCAAGATGAATTAAAGAGTTTAAATGATGCTCACTGTAAATGGCTACATTGCATATTCTCAACTGAAGAATAGTGTAATCAGCTGTTCATTTATGGGTCATTTCTTTCCCATTTAGCTGACTGAATTGAAGGAGATGAAACTATGCAGTTCACTAGTAAACTGTTTTTTTTTCTGTTTGCTTTATCAGCTTTTTGCAATTTATAGAACATCACTAAGAACAGATCTTAGCTATTAATAATTCAGTGACATGAATTCCTTTTTTCTGCAAAATATTTTATCTGCATGTATAGAGTAAAATTATGCAGCTAATAGTTACAATCTGTCCTTCTCAACATACATCTAAAGTATAACCCATGATAGTCAATACATTTCTACAAATGTTGATATTTATGTTTCAAAGGAAATACTGATGATATTTTAATGTCTCATAAAGAAATGTTTTGGAACACCTTTGCATTTTCAAGATTGTACACACAAATCCATAGCTGAACAGAAATAAACCATTAAAATGAGCAAAAGAATTATTTTGTTTTCTCTGGATGACAATAGCAGTGTAGACAATACACACATCAATGAAACCCTTTGGATGCCGCTCAGCTGATTATTTTTTTTGCATGATAAATATAAACTGATAAGGTAATTAAATACATTTTAAACAAATCAAGAAATAAAACTATACCTGTTAGTAAAAGCATTATATTCCTCTTGCTAGCAGCATGAAAAAACATGTAGGTGGCCTCATTATATATGTTTTTTCTAAACAATGAAATGCTCTCAGTCAGTTATGGTAATTAGTCTTCCCTCCACTTCAGCAAAATTTAAGTGGAGATGGCGCTGTCTGGTTAACGTCATCTCGAAAACTTTTAATCACCATAATGTTTTCCACAGGGAATGTCTGCCGGCGAAGTCGCAATATATGCACTAGCAGTGATTCCTTTCTTTGGGAGACATCTCCATTTGTTATGCTAACTTCATCTCGATTACTTTTAAGCACCATAATGTTTGCCACAAGAAACGTCTGCTAGTGAAGTCACTACGTGTGCACTAACAGTGATTTCTTTCTTTAGGGAGATGCCTCTATTTGTTATGCTAACTTCATCTCAATGACTTTTAAGCACCATCATATTTTCCAGAGGAAACAGAACGAAATGCATTCTACAAAAAATTAAAAAGTGGAAGAGTTAGACTATTCTTTCCATCCAGTTGAGCCTTTGTCAAGTTTTAATTAATGAGCTGTAAGAAAACCCATCATTTAATATTAGCAAGCAATACAACTAACAATGACAGTTTGCCTTACATATTTGATTTTCTGCAGAGATTGCCTTTTGCTAACTATGCACATCTCTTTTTTTGTATACATGTGAAACATGTAACTGAGTCTGGACCAGTGTAAAATGGAGGACAAAATAAAAATATTACAATAGTATGATAATGGAAATATTACCAGGGGAATAAATGGATTAAATGGGATGCTGCACAAAAGAAGATTAAAAAGTCTGCGTTTGGCAGCAGAGGTAAATATCCAATCTAGGATTGTTCGGGGGGTGTCTTTGCTATATCTAGTAGGAATTGTTATAAGTAGAGTAAAGACATAAAGGTGTTTGAATTTGAGGTATTTGTACAATTTGTGGATTGTCAATTCATGTTAAAGTCTCCAAGTATTATAGCTGCATGAGGAAAATTAGCCTCTATCAAGTGTAATGTTCTTCCCCTTAACTTTATCTAGACAGCTATCCCAGTACCTTCACTGGTCACTGAGTCTAGCTGCCATTCCAATAAATCTCTGTACTAATACACATTTTGCACCAGGACAAGAAATTAAGGGTGCCTTGGTGGGGCAAGTTGTTAAACATTCAGTTGGGTAGAAGTTTCTGTTTTAGCCTACCCTTAACTGCTACCTGACATGTGCATTGACAAGCTGCACTGGGTCAAGCAGTGTGAAGACTACCCTAATCCACTCCCATCTTCCACAAGGACATGACATCCACATGCATCCTGCCTTTCCAATGTATCACATCATGGTTGGCTTCCTGGCCTCCATCAAAAAGATCTAGTCACTTTGTGTGTCTGTGTGCATGCCTCCCTCCACCATAGGATGGGCACGCCCATCCTCCCAGCCCTCTTCAATCAATTGAGCCTCTAATCAAACCTGGTTTGACTGGGCTGTAGTCAGGGCTTTATCTTTCAATGCCACTGGAGTGGCCTGACTACTCTTTTGTGAGTAAAGTAGTTTATGATACTGATAGGAAATTAATTTTGCTAACAGCCATATTCTGTGAATGAACTGTATATTCACTAGGAATATCTTTTTTGTATTTATCAATAAAAAAATTAAAACATTGAAGTAAGCACTAATTGAGTAGAGACACAATATAGTATAGAAGCAAAAAGTGAATGGGAGGGTGCAGCTTTTCCACCTTTATAATGCATGGGTAGGCATGTAACTTTTTATGGGTGTTAAGAACACAGGCAATTCTTAAAAGGCATATATGAATGCATGAGTCAGCTTTAACAACTCATATTTTTAAGTAAAACTGTAAGTGTGCATGTGTATTAGTATGATTGTAAATGTGCACGCATGTCTGGTGTGTGTGTGTGCTTATGTGTGGACATGCTTATATATGTGTAAGTGTAAGTTTGCTTTGTGTGTGTATGTGTGTGTGTGTATGTATGTGTAAGTGTATGTGAAGGGGATGATGGATCAGAGATTCAAAATGTCTTAAATAAGTTACTCTCTTCTAGAATTAAAATATTATTTAAAGGCAGAGAGAAAATTGCTTAGTCAAAATGGGCTTAACATATCTAGTGTGAACACATCCGGTATAATACACTGTCATTATTAAAGACAGACTTGTGTATTACTGCATTAGCATATGTATATCAGTATGTGTAACAGACTGAATTGGGAATTCAGCACTTCTTAAATTGCCTAATTCATACTACATATAAGTAGATCTACTACATCAGAATAATGATTGCTTTTGTTTTTGTGGAACACAACAAACTAAGATAAAAACTGTAATATCATGTAGCTTCAAAAATAAAAGCCATGGTGTAACTGCAATACACCATGTCAGCACATGTTTTTAGCTGGATCTACTCATGTCTGGTTTTGAAGTCTGCTCACTTGGGCTTAGACCACATGCCTAAGCGATATCAGGCACTAACGTATATCTCAGCACAATCCACATCTACACACCACACTTGGCTATTCTACATACTGTTCACCTTCTAGTACTAGTTCTTTAAAGTCTTAAGGAAACTTAATTTTGTGTGCTGTCTATGTTTGGAGACCAACATTGCTTGAATATATTGTGATAAAAATTCTTAAGGCTCCTTTATAATGCATATTATACTTTTTTCTGACTGAAAACAGACATACAGAAAGACAGACAGTAAAGTGACATTATGACTTGATATCCCATTATTTTAATTTGCTATACTTTATGCATTCCAAGGTTGTTAAATGTAAAGAGAATAAAGTACCCTAGCAAAAATCCATGCAGTCAGAGGAAGGGAATGTAAATTTTACACAGAGAGCGACAGAAAGACAGATAAGCAGACAGACACACATTCACAACAACAGACAGACAAAGCACTGTGGACCAATGACTGAACTTGCATTCAGTCTACCAAGAACTTTCAGGGAGTTATTGCTTCTCCCATCTCATAAGTGCTCAGATCATAGAATCAAAGTATACTGTTTCAAAGGTGAGTTTTCTTATTCTGAAATCACCAGTAAGATAAACACACTTAGGATTTTCTTTTAAAATTTTTCTATTCCTTTTCTCTGACAAACGGCAACCTTGAAAGTGTTTTTAATAAGATTTAGGGAATGCATAGGCATTAATTTTAGGCAAATATCTTTTAGTGATTCATACATTTGGACAATAAAAATTCAGACTGAAGCTTTATTGTGAGCTATATGGTATGGTTCATTAGGCTACTATTACATTTTGCCACCTACTTAACAATATACTATACCATATGAAGGTGAAGAATCTTTTATGAAGCTTTGTTCTCCTTTAAATGGTCCGTTGTTTATTTATTGTGCTGTTCTCTCTTTAGTCTAAGCTGTGTTTACATAATCATATTCCATGCAAATTTTCTGTATGTTAATAATATCAATTACAGAGCTTTCAAATAGCCACTGTGCTGTGATACCTGTAGTAGCAACTACTGACTTTAACCATTTGAAGAATAGAACAGCTGGTTTCATATAAGAATCATGAAGTAAAAGCCAATCCTTTTTTGTTACCCTGCATGCTGTAGTTATAAATATATGATGCATTGTCCAAACACTGAAAATATGCCGCAGTTTCAATTGTTAGACTTAGCACAACAATTTGTAATTGCTGAATCTAAATACTATACTCCAGTTGGAAGAGGTAACTAACTTTTCATTTTTAAATATTTTACTTTGCTGACATCATATCCACTACAATGTGAGAATGGGTTTATATCACATGATCGAAACATGAAAACAGCGAACACCATAACATTGAACTTCAAACCCCGAAAGTGAAAAACTCTGAAAGATGAGAACAGCAATTTTTTTTCCATGGGAAAAAATTCACTGTTCCAGCACAAAACACGAAACACACAAACGCTACAAACCATTTCTAATGTGGGGGGCTGTGCCCCCCACCCCCTACTTAAATATACCAACTCCAAGATCACACCACAGTGGAAGAAAAAGCGAAGCCGCAGAAATGGCCCACCAAATTCTTTCCCTGGGAAATAATTCGATGTTCCACGGCTTTGGTATTTTCAGTCTTCGAACTTCTGAATTCGAGGTTGTGGCATTCGCGGTTCTCAGCTTTCGAGCTTCCAATATACAACCGTGAGAATCATCTGCTTCATGCAGCTCTATCATTCACAGTCTCTATTACTCTTCTATTTTCTGTGTTTTTCCCTGCACAGAATCCTATAGGACAGGGTGTTTGAGACAGCATTGTGCAGCTATCAGATGTGAGCAATAAACAAAAATCAAATAGCACAACCCATGCAATTTGTGAATTTTGTCCAGCAACTTTAAAGATGCATGTTTTGCCCACTAACCAAGATTGTAGTCTTACTTGGACTAAGACTCCAGAATATAACAGAATGCTAGTGGATTGACAACGATCAATATCTTGTAGCCTTGGGATTTTCTGCATGTTACTGTGCTTGCAGTCAGCAAACACTTGCATGCTTGGTTTTTGATGCCAATGTATTTTACACTGTGTGAATGACATTCCTGTCATCGCCTTTCATCATTCACTTAATGCATCAGATACTACCACTCAAGGCCACAAAATGGTACAGCGTTCACTGGTTCCAGACGCTGAGGCACAAGAAGTTTGCAGTCTGCATTTTGTTCTCAAGCCTGAGTTTATTATTACTATTATTATTATTACTATTTTTGTGTCAAAAATGTTTAACACCACTGCTTTGCCTACTGAAGTATGTCCTAATTAGTATCTTAAATAGGATCACAATAATTGTTATTCAACTCTGAACTGCTGTTTTAATGACTAAACCTTTATGGTTATATGTGAAAGAAACAGAAAAAAAATAGTTGAAGTGCTATTAAAATTGGTGGTGTTTAACCAGAAAGAATTTGTTTTTCAGAGTTATTTTACTATTCTGTCTCAGTGCTAGATCTAACCATTGCAATTTTATTACCTGTTGATTTTACTGAATACTAATTATATGATATTTAGTAGTAAAACAATGAACTGAAAAGCTAGGTAGTAATGTCACTCATACTATGCCAAACAGCACCTAAGGTACTTTGTAACTGCTTATAGATGTCTTATTCTCATCAATCATTATACTTAGTGGATATAAAAGTATTAGGATAAACAAAAGACAATTCACAGATGTAAAGTGGGAACATCAGAAGACTAAAGGCTGACCCTAAAAGAAAACCAGCTGAAATACATGAACTGTATTAAACCATAGCCAATAATTTTCGCAACATGAAACCTATTAAGAGAATGATTTTTTAAAGAGTCATAGCTCAAATAAGCATTCTTTAATTTACACAGTAGGGTGGAAAGAACAATTTTGTCTGAAGCTTTTTCTCACTGTAGTTTCATGAATGCTACATTTATAATATGAATATTTTGTAGACCTTTTCATTTGGGAAGAAATGTGGTGTTAAAAAAAATACAATGAGAAGGACTCTGGCCTATCAGTTGTTCACTGATTACTCCCTTCCTTTGTAAGAAAAAAATACTGTTTGTTATAATTTTCTTTCCAGATGAATCTGAACACCTAAACAACTTAAAACTGGGATTACTGCTTCACAATCTTCGAACATGAAATAATAAAATTCATGGCATCCCTGCAATAGTGTTCTATTCTCTTTAATGCAAGAAATATAATGTCTCAGATAATTATTTCACCATGATGATCAAAAATAAATAAATAAATAAAAAGCAAAGCAGTTTGTGTTTGCAGATCTGCTGGTAGGACAATGGATACATTGGGGAAGGCTTTACCAGTGATTTAATAAACTGACTTGTCATGTTATATTAACAGTACATAAGGCCAGTTATTCTACATAAAGTTCTGTAAATATTGTAGTCACCTAAGAAGACAATCCAAACTACATCAAATATCCAAAGGAAACACAGAAAGTGAAATATTAATATGGAAGGCATTTTTTTAACCTAAAATTTAATGAAGGATGCATAACTGCATGGAAGAACTGAGCTACTAGTTGAACCGTGTTAATGGGTAATAATAAAGGAACAGCTGTGTCAGCGTTCCAATGGATTATGTCTTCAGTGGTGTATAAAGTGGGACCATAGCTGAGGCAATTGTTAGCAGCAATATAAATGGAGAGGTAGCAGACAGGTAAATTAGAGAAAAAAATTGCAGGAAAGTACAGCTGTGTTAGGAACTTAAACTAAACATTTATGTTAGAGTACATTCACTGTCCTTGCTTCCTGGAATTGCCTTTATGTAGTTAGCCTGTACAGGTAGCCCAACTTGTAGAGCTGGACTGTAGCCCAGGACTTAGGCAGACTTTTTTCCCACTGCCATCTAAAGAGGTCAGTGGTATAATATGGGTGTCGCCTTCAAATCTTTCTTGTCCTGGCTAAGACAGATGAGAAAATGCAATGCCAAATCACAACTGGACTACAAACAAAATGTCCTGTACCACAGGTCCACACCTAAGGGTCAGAATAGCCCTCTCTGAGAGGTATGGCAAGGTTAAAGAGGTCAGGGACATAGCTGGTAGATGACAAGGACAGTGATGTGGGGACCCAACTCAGCCCAAGGAGAGGGAAAATGAAAAGGAACCTGGACTGCAACATTAAAAGTACATGAAAATCAACTTTCATGGTAAGTTTGTCACATAACTCTACTATGGTCATTGTACTGCTCACACTAATGGTTATTTCTTCTTAAGAAGATTTTCACAGCATAAAAATCAAATGGCAGTTGGCAGAAAAATGATTGAGAGTAAATCTTAAAATACAGCAGAGACAACTCTTGCTCTAAATGTACAGGCAGCGCTCTGATTGTAATACTTTGAGAATGTACACACTGAGCATCCAGACTGGGTGCTGACCCTCTCAAGAATCCTGCAGTGGCTGCAGTAGAATGTTCTTTGATGTGCCCAGGAGCAGATTTTCTATTATCAGAATAGCAATAAGAAACATCATGTAGAAACCAGTTGGAAGGACTTGGCTTATTGACTGGTTTCACTTCTTTACAGTTTGCCAAAGAAACAAATAGCTAGTTTGTCTCCATAAATCTCAGCTGTCTATGCATACCCAATAGATGAAAGGTTTTTCCTCTCTCATTTTGAGAGGTAGGAAAGACACAGCTAATTGAAAAGTTTGATTAAATAACAACTCTGTGATACCTTCAGGCATAAAAGAAGGATTGGTCTGAAGGAACAGCCTGCAGTGATGGAAAACTAGAAACAGTTCCCTGCACACCACTTCTTACAGATATGAGGTCCTTCATTCACAAGTGACAGCCAGCATTTTCAGGATGAAAACAGGAGTGCATGCAGAGCTGCTTCAAATGGGACAGTCAGAGTCATGCTTACTGACTGTGACTAGAGTCAGTTTCACACCATGTTTGCACAATTTCCTTTCTTGGAGGTCTAAGATGTAAAACCCTAGAAAATGCTTTACTGAAGGCTTAGCATGTAAAGTATCATTCATGGTAAGAACTGCTTCACTGAAAGCGTATACTGTAAGGTGTGCTCCATGGCTGGCCATGCTGAGAAAACAGTTGCATAAACACTTGAAGCATAAGAAAGGCCAGTTTTGAAAAGGTCTGACAGATAATCCAGGACCAGTGACATTTGTCCAAGATTTGTGTCTAGGTCTCCGGATAGGCACTACAGGAAGAATCTTTTCCACTTTACTAGATATGATTTCCTTTTGTTTGGTTTGGTAGCCTCCTTCATTATGTTCACATTATCAGAGTACATATGCCTAGCTGTGATTGTGTTAAAATCATTCAAGCTGTCAGCCTTGGAGTTTCTAGGTGAAAATGTGGAAGAGACCCTTTGCTTTATGTCACATGGTCTACCTTATAAGGCAACACCACCAGCACTTTCCACTTTTTTGTTTTCTAGGCTGTGTAGATCTTAGAACCAGTTGTGTTCCTTAGGCAAAATGGAGATACTACCATGATATTTGGCCTCTCTTTCTTCATTTTAATAACACCCTGTGGGCAAGGGGCACAGAAGGAAAAGCAAAGAAACATCTGTCTTCCAGGTTGATGGAATTGCTGTTTCCCAGCAGCACTTTATTCATTTTAAAAGTGAAGTAAAACTGTCTATTCCTGCCTTATTGCACATCCTGATCATATCAAGGAAGATAATCTGTTCAATGTCTACTCTTGAGCTTCTTTGTGAGATCTGCTAAGCCTGCCTGACAAAACATTTTTGGGAAGGGGTGTAGGCTGCTGTCAGAGTCATTCCTACTGATTGTGCTATCTCCCATACTTGCATAGCCAATTTGAATAGTAAGTATTAGTGGGCCCTCCCTGTTTGCTGATGAAGAACATCATTGTTGTGTTGCATGTTGGGATATGATGAACCCCTTCTCCATGAACCTGATAGAAGGATTTCAGGATCAAGTTGGCAGCTATCATTTCTTTCCGATATATATGCTGTTTTTCTCATGTTTTGGTCCTATGTACATTGATAATGAAATGTGCTGATGTGGTCTTCCCAGGCTAGATTCAGAGAATCTGCTAAGAAACTCATTGTGTCTCAAGCTAATCTTAATGGCAGTTCCAAGATGAGTTGGATGTACCATGAGATCTTCCTGTTGCAAAGAAAGAGATGAATCATGGTTCCAGTGGTTTTAAGTGTTGACTCCACTTGTTCCGGAGCTAAAACTACAGCTTCCTAATACACAAGCAGGCTAGTGTCACTATCAAAATGGAGGAAGTCATGTAACCTAGAACTTTAAGGAACTCCTGGGCTGATGTTATCTCCTGAAGAAAGTATACTCTATAGATGTAGGGTCAGTGAGATAACCTTGTTGTCTAGAAGAAAGGTTCTCTCTTGCCTATGTTCAAAAGCATGTCCAGGAAAAAAAGGCTCTTTGTGTTGATGAGGTTAGTTTCTCTCATCCTGATGGAGAGGCCCAAGTTTCTAAAGGAATTCAGGGTAAAGTCCAGATCCTTGCATGTCCCCTCCAGAGAATTCGCTTAGAATGAGACAGTTGTCCACGTAAGGATAAATATGAATAACCTTTGTCTTGCTTAAGGCTATTTTTAAAGTGAAGCATTTGGTAAAGACCATGGGTACAGTAGACAGTCCAAAGGGCAAGGAAGTGAACTGGTATTGCTCCCCACTGCTACAAACTGGAGTAAGTTTTTGTGGGCTTTGGCAACAGTGATGTAGCGATAAGCATCATTTAGGTCTAGGGTGGCCATGAAGGTTTGTGGAAATATCATTGGGAGAAAGCTTTGGAGCATTAACATTTTGAACAATGGGATGATGAACAACTTGTTTATATGAGACAGAGAAGATGAAAATACTCACCTCTATTCCTGGTGCCAAGAAGAGAGACCAGATTGAGACTCATAGTAGATCTGAGTATTATTTCCATACCCCATTGCTCCAGTAGACCTTTAACATAGGAGACACAAGGCAGAGATGGTCTAATGGAACAAGAGGAACCCCTCTACATTTTAAATTTTTGGATACTATAATTTGTAGCCTTGCTGAAGAATGCTCATGATTCACAGGTACTTAAGTAATGTTTTTGCAGTTATGAACAAAAAAGGCTAGGCACATATCTATTCTTTCTAAGTCAGGAGGAATGGGTCATCCAGGATGAGTAATGGATGATCTCTCTGAAAGTCATAATGCTGACAGCTCCTGAGCTTCATATTTCTAAATTTGGCTTTTCCCCTCAGCAGTCTTATTCTTGTCTTGTTTAGGTTACAATGGGCAATAGTTACCTATATATCATTGATGGAATATTCCTGCTTGGACTTCTGCCCTCCTCCTCCTTCAACCCTTTCAAGACACCTTTAGCAGGGGGTGTAAAGAGGAGGTTCTTGCTTAGTAAATATTCCTTCCTGTAATTCAGAATACTAGCCAATGAGAAATCCTCTGGTGACCAGGCAATGAATACATGCCCTTTCTGTCAGGCTCATACTAAACAGCAGATTGAATCTATCCTGCATAGGCATGCTCATCTGCTACCAAATTAGGGCTGTCTGAATTCTTCACAGAAGGTTCCACTCTTGCTTTTTTTTTTTTTTTTTTTTTAAGGGGCCACAGACACCTTGTGAATTTCCAGACCTGGCTGTGTAGACTTCAAGAAAGGCATGGAATCCTGAGTCAGATGAAAACATTGCTGATAGGAAGTCTGGGAAATGAAAGGGACCAAGCCAACACCAGTACTATATCGAGGCAAGGTTGCTGTCACTGGTTTGGCCTGTAGTGTTTTGTGTCTCATGGTTTTGGGAAGAACCAGTCTGGAGTCCTTAGATATAGGCAGGTGATTATGACCTCAATCCAGTCTCCAGAAATCTCCTCATAAACCTAGATCATGTGCTCACACTGCTTTCTCTTTAGTAGGAACAACACAAGCATCTGACTCTGATCACCCCCCTTAGCATTAAGAGGCATGTTCTAAAGAGGAGAACAAGCAAAAATCTAATGGCACGGTGGTCTCCAGACTGGTGACAAACGAGGCATTGGCAAATGCATCTTCCAGTGATGAGGGTTGCAGTAGCACCTTCCTATGTCTGGAGTCCTTAGCCTAGAAAAACCTGCGTCATCTGTCAGGATGCCTTCAGCCTCCCAAATCTCTTAGGATGTGTTTGGTCTTCCAACATTTCTCCCTATGTTTCTTACTGAAGTGCTTTTTCTTCAGAGTGAAATTGCCAGAGGCCTTGGACCATGGTTTAGCTGCAAAGTCCAGGAAATGTTTAACTCTCTTTCTTATTGTCCTCAGTGTAAAGCTATCACAATGTAGACAACATCCACCTCATGCTCTAGGGGGCAAGACAAAACAGACTAAAGGAGCAGAAGTCATTATGGAGAATCTATTTCCCATGAATGATGTAACTTTTAGGAAAGAATCCAAACCCTATAAACTATCCGTACAACAAAAGGCAAGAAAATCCCCTATGTGCTACATAACTTCCTTCTGAAAGCAAGCTGGTCAATGGAATCATGATGCTAAGAACATTGATAACAATGAACTGTAAGTCTAGAAAGAGTTGAAGTTGGTGTCAGACAATCATTTCCTTATATCAGCATCATCCTTAGATGGTAATGGCAATGAGGTCATCTGAAAATGCAGGCAAAGGTAACAGCACTGGAAGTTGTATCAGCCAGTCAGGCTACTTACAGGCAGGTATTCCACATAGTAGTGATGCAACAGTGAGTAACATGAACATCAGATACTTCCATGATAAGGCTATACAGTTTGTGGACTAAGAAAGGGATGACTGGGTGGTAGTCAAACAGATGGAATAGTTAAATGTTTACTTGAGAGACTGCTAATATAAAAGCAAAACTCCATCTATGCCATTAGCAGTTGTTAATTAAAAATGAACCTGGTTTGTTGCAGAGTGAAATATAGACACCTTTCAGACTATTCTCCATCCCAGTTGGAGGCTACAACAGTGGATGACTAACCTCAGCAGTTATCAGTGGAAGGATTATATATTAGTCACATGTGAAAGATGAAGCCCTGTCTGTATGTCACACGTAGCATGTGTAAGAGCAGATCTATGTCATAAGAGCAACTTTATATGTTTGAGACCAATATGATCGACTTTCTGAAAAGCTGAACTTAAGAAAACAACCAAATCCTTGTATTTGCAGGTGGTCAAGCACCCCCCCATACTGTCTGTAAATTGGATATACAACTCCCCATATTCCCTGATCCCCAGTGTACCATGATCTCTATACAAATAATTTGAATTTTCAGAACATCAATCATATGGTCTCGACCTTATGAAGTTTGTATTTTCCTTAATAGTACAAGGAGAGCACTATGGGAGGTGATAGGGGTGAGTATGTGAAACAACCCAAAGCAGCAAGGCTTATGTTTCTACCTATAAATCACAAGATTGGCCTTCTGATTCTGTTGGTCTGGGACCTTTACTGCATGTTTCAGGTGTAACGTTCAATGAAAACTTTCTCAACTGTAGATAGGGTTGCCAGCTTTATCACCCACAACTCCACCCATTTCCCCCCCTCTCCCATCAATGCCCCACCCATTTATGACATCACCATGACATCAGCTGACTGTTCCAGATGCATGCCAATTTAACAAACACTGACAGTCTGTTTCCTTACCAATAAAACTATAAACTCTATTAAGTTTTCAATAAACTGTGATTAGTAATCCATTCCCAGCTTTGCAGACCACTACAATGCAGCAGAGTAACCCGCTGATAGTTTCAACTTTTGGTCTCAGAAGTATAGGATAATATTAAAAAAACTGCCACTCCAAAGGTAAACATTATAAAAACATCATGCTCTACTACATTGTTTATTCAGATCAGTCATCAGTCAAAAGTAGAGCACTTCCTTTTTTGCACAAATTCTTAATCTGATTAGACCTTTAAACCTTTAAGCACATTTTATGGAATTTTAAATTTGCAATCTCATGTTCTACAACAGCAGCTACATCTTCAGTGAGTGAAAAAAACCACAATCAAAAAATTAACTTGAAAACTGAATTCTAACCAAATGCTTGATTGTAAGTTTTCTGAAGGAAGTACACAATGATAAAGGAAAACACTATAAATAACATTCTATTCCACTTTTAACACACTACAATTACAATTACAGTACAATTACTACAACACTTTCTGCTATTCTTGCATACTCAAAATAACAGTAAACAGCAAAATTACATAGAACAATCACAGCTACTCCATTGTTATTTTCATCTCAAAATGCTATAAATCAATAAGCAACATATTACTGTTTAAAAATACTGCCAATGCAGACACTGCTATAAATGTAAAATGAACTCAGCTCTTACTGTAACTTCTTGGAGTGTTATTTATAGAAGTCTTATAGCCTACATCCAGAATCGTGTTATCCTTGGAATTCTGCACCTTAAGTAAGCATCAGTGTAAATCCACAATATTCAACATACAGTGTGAATTTCTCAAAGCTGCTCTCTACAACTAATACAGCCTCAATTATTCAACGTACCCTTAGTGGGTTACTCTTATTGTGATAAGCTGTGACTTGTTAAATCAGCAACCATTTCCTGACAAGCAAAAAAAAAACATGCAAACAGACATTCATAATAGCAATTGTTAAAGGTACACATCTATGACACAAATGTGCTTTCATATTAGTTTCAGACACCATAATGGAAGCATAAACACAAGAAAGCTATTTTTAGAATGCACTCAGTGCTTAATGTCCATATGGCCAGCCTTTCAGTTCATCACAGTACTCTGGTAGGAAGACATATGCTGTCTGCAGTGTCTAAAGCTGCAGCAAAACAGTTGTAATCTGCAAGAACTCTCACATCATCAAAGAAGGAATCCCTTCTACTGTATTTGCCATATCATGATAAAGTTAAACCCACCTACACAACTGACACTGACTTTAATTGGTAGCGCAGCAACAGCAAATGGCTCTCTACTGTAACAACTTAAGACCAGACAGTATAAGCCTCCGAGTGCATGGAGACTGTATTATGACAAATGCATAGCCAGAATAATACAAAAGCAAGCAAATTATTTTCAAACTGACCAACTACTTAAAACGTCCCGACGGACACTTACAAGCAGAAAACACTCATCTGTTCTGTATGATCAGAAGTCTAAAAGAGCAGTTTCAGGCACTTTAGGTTAAATGCTTGTCTGCTTGCTTCATATTTACATTCAGCACCACCAAACCAATAAAATAATAACAATGATCTCTTTTCTCACTTTGAACTGCTACATACATAGCTAAGACAAGCGTAGCCACATTGGAAGGTAGTAACATCACAGAACCATAACTGTTTCCTGCGACAATAAAGGTAATATTCCTCACAAGTATTACACAGCCACACACTTCAGAAAATGGACCCTGCTTGCCTTCAGAAAAAAACAAAGCTGCTTACAGGCTTTATGACATAAAATGGAGTTTGCTTACCATGGGTGGATGACTCTGATACCAGGCTTAGTGTTGATAGGGAACTTTTTAAAATTCACGCCTGATCATGATGCACGCACACGCGTGAGTCCTCCGTTGGGTCCTAAAACATTACAAGTCTTGCAGGTTGCACATGTAAAAGCCCCTCCCACTCTCTTTATGGTTCCGGCACCTATGCAAAAGGACAAAATTCACCTCTATGTTTACCCCACATGGTGTCCCTAATGTTGGCTCATTCAAAACCCGGACTTCACATGTCCGGTTTTGAATGAAAATTGTAACCGGACAATTTGTCAGAAAACTGGACAGTCCTGTCAAAAAACGGACAGCTGGCAACCCTAACTGTAGAGCCAGTACCCATGCTACAAGGGGAGAGATTGGGTTAATTCAGAGTAGCAAAAGAGAGATGCAGGTGGCAATGGCTATGCTAAGATTAGACAAGTGCTGAAGTAGCAGACATGCATAGAGAGACATGCATGAATGAAAAAGGAAGCAGAAAAGCAGTGCTTTAAAATGTCAAGCCTTATCTGCTCTTGATAGGACACTGAACTAGATGTCTAACCATAGGCCAGTAGAAAAACTAGGAAAAAATAATAGCATCACAAAATAAGAAAAAGTAATAAAGGCTGACTGATAACAATTTGAAGAATGATTCTAGATTGCTTATTCATAAAATAAAAGCAAATAAGTTAATCATTTCCTGAATCCATCTTTATCAGTTGGAAAAGAAAACGTAACACACGGACATCCAGGTAAATCTAATGGAATGGATGTAGAACTTGCAGGATTGCTACATGTATACTCTGTGCATTGTAAGAAACAGATGTTTACCAAGACAAAAACAGACAGCACTTGAGTAACTCAGATGGGATGTGAAATCTTTCAAATTTAATTTAAAGCTAGAAATTAACCATAGTATTTTATTTTAATTCAGGTTTAATGCATGCAAAAATGGCATTACACATAATGACAGAAAATTGATGCTAATAGCTAGTTTCAGTACAGTCAGCGTCAGCAGTACTGAAGAATGGCTTTGGTCTTCGTTTATATGTAATGAGTAGACAGGTACATGGCAGGCAAGAATTTCTAAAAATATAGAATAATATAGGGCTAAGTGCTAACCTGTCGCAGCAGAGCCTGTCTGTGAAGTCTGCGGAATATGTAAATGTGCATAGTGTTCACATATGATACAGAATGAAAACTTTAAACAGGTCATGCTGACTATAGGTTAGGTGATGATTCCCTCATGCATAAAAGATAGGAGGGAAGTAATGATTCAGAGCAGTTAGGCAAATGAGCAATGGATGTAAAGGTTTGATGCATTTAGAGCCTTCACTTTATTATCTACCTGCTACAAAGCAGTACCTGCACATTAGCAGATTTAGGTTTAATAGCAGACAAGGAAAATGAGTAGGACAGCAAACTGCGTGGCCTGGATGTATATTGTCAGAATACTAAAAGAACCATAGAATCAATGTGGAGCCTATAGGCTAGCAAGGGAAAAGAAAAGTGGTTGTCTGATAAGAATGGACTGGGAACTGACAGACTACACAAAACTACTAGAGATGCTAGCATGTTTTATGAGAGTTAGCAAGGCAGAGTTATTTGTCACACTGTAATTCATCATTGAAAAGTACAGTCAGAGCAGACATTTCAGAATGCATGCTAGCTCTGTATTAATCTATTGTTAAAAAATGGAAAACACACGCACATGCGCGTGCACACACACACACACACACACACACACACACACACACACACACACACACACACACACACACACAAAAACACTCAACACACATGCAGATATATACCTATGTGTGTTCCACATTGGCAACCTCCATCCACATTGTTTGACATGCAATTTGTAAACAGCTGTATGAGTCTGACAGTCCAAAGGGTAGGGAGATATTCCCTTTACCAATTGTTTGTGTGATCTTGGAGTTAGTATATTTATTTAGCAGAGGGTAAGGGGAGCACAGCCCCCCACATGGAGGGCACAGCCTGGGGAGTGTGACCTTTATCCCCCTGCAGAAAACACTTTTCTTTTGTTTGCATGTTTCTAAAATTAATGTTAGAGCATGTGTAGTAGTGTGCACTCCAGATTGTGTCATCCTTCAGATGAGACATTAAATTGGGCTCCCATCTGCTTAAGTTGGTGGTAGCTCAGGTGGGTGTAAAAGATCCTATGACATGGATTGATGTTGTTGACTTTCTCACCACTATATTCATAACTAATGAAAACAACACACTGGTTGATAGACAACCCTGCTTTATTCCTAATTTTATTTTTTTTCTTGGCTAAACCATCCATTAACTAGTATTCTATTCCAAGAATTACTATATACTGATCCTACACTTCTTTGGTTAAGAATAAATATAAAAGTAAGTCAGGGAACCAGTCCTCTAATATATCCAAAAACAAACAATATTATGATTACAAACAAACCATGTATAGGAACATTTTTTTTAAGGAACAACTAGGGAGAAGAAAGGGTGGAAGACGAGACAGAAGAAGAGAATTGTCAACAACAGTGGAGGGACAGGGAATCCAGATGGAGATGAAGAAACCCGATGAAAACGAAGAGATACAAAAAGAAGGGCTTGTGAATACATACAAAGGATACCGCATTTATAACTCCACAGAAACGGTGCTCACTAAAGAGCACTTCTCCCTATTTATGAAAGGCTTAAAATACTTCCCAACAAGGAAATTTAATTACATGGATGTAATTTTAGAGCGAAAAGTTTTTATGATGAAGATAAATTTAGCACACATTTTTCAGAATCAAAATTTATGTAGAAAAAAATGAAAAATAGATTAAGTTGAAAAGTACTATTAACCCACCTTTGGGGCCCACTTTAAGTGTCCTAGAAAAAGCTGTTATGGATGATTTGTATGCACTCAAAAGTAAAGAAGAAAAACAGTGTATGGTTCATAATTTAAATAAAAAAGAACAAGTGTTACTAGAACAGCTTAGAAATGACAAATCTATCAGGGTCATGTGACCAGATAAGGGAGGGGGATACAGTTTTATATGGAGCATTACAATACTCTCAAAAAATATTGGAGATGCTTTATGATACTGAAACATACTCTAATGACTCCCTTAATGAAATAAATATAGGACATCGTCATATTGACCACCATTTGGAAGAATGCTTGATAGATGAAAGAATTACACCAGAGATATACTTCTTAAAAGTTAAACATCCAGTCATAGCTACTATATTTGGGATTCCCAAGACCCACAGAAGGTAATCTGGATGTTTTTCATGTGGAAGAATAAAGACAGCTTGTACTGAAGAGTTGGCTGACTATTAGTGATTCCTGTTGCTGACAGTGAGTGGGACTTGTAACCCAGGTACCTGGGTCCCTGATTACATTTTATTTTCATAGTGGTGTCTTGTCTACACTGTATAGTAAGAGGAGGTGTTGTCTACCATTTAGTTTGACCAATGTTTTGATAGCCAAGAGATTACTAGGGAGAAATAATTCTGCAGGATTGGGGTGTTATAGGGTGATTTAACAGCATAGCCCATTGTTCAGTCATTTACAGATGCTAGCCAGAGGTCTTGGCTCTGTGCATGGAGATGTGAGAAGTAAATACCAAAAGCAAGACGTTCCAGCACTGAGCCCTGAGTAACACCACTGATCACTTTCATACTTTCTGATGAGATGCCTGCAACTCACATTGTGTGGCTTCTGTCTGTCAGCCAGTTTATATCCATTGTACTACATATTGGCTGATTTATAAAGTATATACATTTTGTATGACTGCCAGCATGGGAAATTGTGCTGGAGGGCATGGCAAGATCAAGATACACTGTGTGCAGTACAGGGCCATCTACAGCTACTTTAGCTCTTTCAATGAAGTTTCCAGATTAAATAGGTGGGCTCTACCCTTCCCAAAGTCAAACTGTTGGGGTTCAAGATTACCAAGATTCTTGACATCAGAGTTTATGAGGCTATATATAATATATTATGTGGTTTTACAGTAAGGAACTCCAGGTTATCTAGATATGCCTCTTGGTAGTGGATGTCCCAGAAGGGATTCCCTAGCTTGCCAGGATATAGAAGGGTCTTGTTTATAATCACAAGGATATGGGGAAGCTCCAGATCATTGTCTTGCCATGTAAGTTGAGATGTGATTGAGTTGTAGAAGACTGAATACATTACCACCTGTAGGAGACTCATCAGATGGATGTCTGAATGAGTGGTAGCAATGTGTATTAGAGCAATGCTTCAATGATGACATAGATGTCAATATTTCCTAGGTGGAGGAAGTCTTCTACGAGGCCAATTTCTTGCTGACACATTCATCCTTGTGCTGTGCAACACAGAAGTTATCTAGGATTGGCTAGGCTTAGCTAGTAGATGTATCAGACTGACATTGCCCAAAAAAAAAGGCACAGTGTGTATGGAAAACATATTTGCTAATACACAAAAGCCCTGTTGAAATGGTACAAGCCATTCTTTTTTATACTTATATACTGGTGTCCCTTTGCATGCAGGCCCTGTATCACTGTCTGATTAAATTATGTTCTTAGAGTCACACAGTAGGCAAATGCAGATGAAAAGATTGACTACAGGAAGTGACTAGTTAACATTTTAGAGCCTTAATACTTTGCTCTAATTGCCAGAGACAGCCTTTTCAATGCATTTTGTACTGTTGGCCATCTCTTTTCAAGCCGATATAAATCAGATTACCTTTGAAAGGCAGAAAAACTCAGACAATTATGTAAGTCCCTTATTTATAGTGTGACATTATTCTTCATTCTTGGTGAAAGTAGGAATAGCTGCATGCCATTTTAAGATGCTGCACAATATCCATGTTCATAAAATCCATGAATGTGTTTTGCAAGTCCCTTATGGCTACATATGCAATAACAGTGTTGTGTGTGTGCTTGGGGGTAGGGGGACTTGAATGCCCTAGTGGCAGATTGTATCCTAGCACCATAGAGGCAGCTCAATGTCACCCTTTCCTTGGTTAACATAATGAGTGGTATGTCTTTGTTTCTCACCCGTGACATGGAAATCACCATGTGAAATTGCTGGCAAATGAGATCTTAAGACCTTGAGGTAAACACTTCCTGATCCTTCTTAGCAGTGGTTATGAAAGATGGTGTTGTATGTGCATGTGTTTAAATGTCTATATGATGAAGGAATCGGTTTGCACCTCAGAGCTTACTGAAGTTTTGCGAGAGGCTTCTTAACTCCCTCCATATAGGAAGGCTTACTGTTTTGTAAGTAGCATAATCATGTAGGTGGAGGTAGATGATTATAAACTAGTGCTTCCTAAAAGTAAGCTTTGAAGAGAAGCTATCCTCCAGATTTAGTAGATAACTTCAATTCTTACATGTAGAATCAGTGTGAAACAGTGCGTTTGTTAATAAAGGGTTTAAATGTAAATCTGCAGATTTGATCAGTAAAGCAGCTGAGGGATCACTGGGAATGCTAGTCTGTCTGAGCTGATGAGTAGGCCAGCACAGGTTGGGTGTACACCAGCCGGCAGCAACGGGACTCATTGTGGTGTTAGCTGTAATGTTATACAAAAGTTATAAAGGAGTTTATTTATTATGTGATCTTAATAAGTAAGTGCCAGTGGCTTTTGGTGGTTGCTGTTATGTGGGTCAGGATGTGAGACAATTAGACTGTAGCTTTCAGGGAGGGTAAACAAACTGGAAAAAAAAAAAACAGAACACTGCTGACTGTTTCTCTTGCATCAGAATAGGAGCACATGATCCCAGGGCTTATCTATATACTTACATTGTTGGGGGTGCAACAGAGGAAGATTCATTGCTAATGTGGATGCAAGAAGAAGCCAATTAGCAAGTCCAGAAGTATCAAAATATTTTAAACCGCAGTTCTTTGAGTAATTGAGAGTATGATTTGTCTTTATTGCAGATTTTGAAGACTGTGAAGAGTTATGAGATTTGTTTAACCATTTGAAATGCAGTTTTCTGCATCTGGTGATGGGGTGAGTATGTAAAATCTTCACACAAAGACATATTTGAGGCTATTTGCAAAGATATAAAATTGTCAGAGCATACAGTCACTGAGCTGACAGAAGGCTGATACAAAACTAAAGGGGCTCTCTGACATTCATTGATTTTAAAATGAGAAAGTAACACTCCCTGCACATCAATTTGCATCAGAATACATCCTCTTCCTCACTGCACAAACATCCTGTAAGAACAGAGCTGGCTTTTCATACTGGACAAGTTAGAATCCCTGCCTTTCTTCTGCATGCATGCAAAGCTACATAAAATTAGATTAATATGCAATCCACTGACCACCTGGTAAGAATTTTAAAGAAGTTTCAGAATAAACATACTCATATCAAAATCACTTCTGTCTTAAATTTAATTCTGACATAATTTTACTTTATTGCATTCTGGAACAGATAAGAAAAGCACTTGCATCCCCTGCTGTATATGAAATTACTGCAGAATAATTTTGCATATTTAATAATAATCATAGTAGTTATTCACTGGAAATACTTTATGGTAAACAAACAGATTGCATTACTTATGACACAATGATTTCCATAGACATCTTTCCTTATAATTTTATGGAAAATATTGTAATCAGTGGAATTTCATTTTTCTGTAGCGTTTCATATAAATGTAATTAAAAAAGGGAAAAATGGTCACAGATGTAAAAGATACATTTGAAATCCTTTCAGACAAGTTAATTTTGTGTTTTACTAAGTAGGCGGAGGTTCCCTGGCATGTGCTTTGGCATGCAGAGGAATCTTTGACTCCTGCCTGAGCTTATGACATTCCACCATTTTGTTTCAGTTCATAGGTACTTACAAACAGATGGTGAGAAAATGGTGCCAATTTAATGATGTAGATTGATGCACAGTGTACAGAGACGTGTGTGTGTGTGTGTGTGTGTGTGTGTGTGTGTGTATTGAGGAAATGTAGCAATTTCTGTCAATGATAATATGTAGTATAATTTTAGGGATATGCTTGTTGGACTATAATAAGTGATTAACACTGTGGAGAATCTAGTAGCACTGGTAACTTTATCTGAAATGTGCACATTATTTCCTTTATGCCTGCATATGTATGCTACAGCACTTATAAAACTGAGAAATATCGCTTTGCTTTTGCAACTGAAGATATGAAGTATGTTGCTTAGAAGCTGCATGATTCATGTAACAGTGCACCATCTACATCAACATAAATAGATAGCTAGATAAAAATACAGATATAGATACAGATATAGATGTATACAAACATACTGAATCCTCCTTACATGTCCATATGACATTAGGGCACTAGAATAAGGTGCCAATTTACAGCACCCAGCTGTCCCTGATTCTGCAAAATGTCCAGGATTCTGCCTCACTGTTGCCCATCCCTCATAAAAGTTTTGATTTTCTAATAAATCACTGAGGATTACAGTCATTAATTCCAGCCATAATAGTTTCATACTTCTTATTCTTCAGAAAATTAATGCTGACGCAAATCCTGTAGTTTTAACTTTTAAGCAAATTAGAGCAATAGATAAAAATCATCCATGATTTTAAAGCCTTTGTCACACACACATTATTTTTGACAATGTTGGGGATTCATGATCAAAGAAGTTGAGAGTCGTTACTTTCCTTTCTGAAGTACAGATCATGATCTTGGAAGTAATGACACTGAAAAATAAACTATAACTCAGTCAAAAAAAAGGCACACAGCTTACTGTTACAGCTTTAAAGTGTTTTCTTATTTGAGCTTTGCATGCCTGAATACCCATGATGTGAGGAGCTGTATCCATCACCCATGTACCTTAACAAATTATATATGCCAACTCCGAGATAGCTTCTTCAAAGTAGCAAAGGCAAATCCTCTGAAGTATCGTATCATATACAGTGCCCCCAATTTGTACTTTCTATTTCAGAATGAGTACTGTAGTTAAGATCCTTAGAAATGTGGCAGACACCCTGGCACATTGTATGCCCACGATGGTCAATGCAGTTAGCCTTTTAAGAGATTTATGATAATGTTCATACAAACAGGTGGTATATTACAGGTTATACATACTACAATATTCTGAGATGTGGTACATTACCAGTAGTAAAAATGGTTTAAAAAGGTGAACTTCACTGAAGATGAAAATGTGATGCTCTTGTAGAGATAGTGTAGTCCTCATAGTCCACAACAGCAGCAATAAAGAATTTCAAAATGATAAGTGAGTTGAGTTTGCAGCCAATATAAATACAGCTCATGGTGATAGACAACTGAGTACAGATAACAAAAGAAAAATATGATACTAAGGACATGGTCAAAAGGATGGTACCTGAGGTTTCAGCAAAAATGAGGATTGACATAGACTGCTTTATGACTGTTGTTTACATATGATGAGCAGTTGCTTATCAGATGCATACTTAAAGTTACCACTTCAGGTGGTAGTGGTGTAGTGGTACCTTGAAGATCAGATTATATTTTTCTGTGTCCATAAACCTATAATGGGTTACTAGTCAAATGATTGTCTTTTATTCACAAATGGGTGTTACTACTGTCACTACAGTGACAACACCAACTTTACCTTAGCTGATCTAATTAAAGATACAAACCACAGGTGGCACTTCTAGTATGGTTGATGTACAGTTCTAAAATTTTGAAATGTAACTGATTTATGTTCCAGGTATTTTTTTTTTCTATATTAGTTGCTGTCATATCAAGCACAGATGAAGTGTCACAGAACACATAAGCAATCGTTTTTTACAGCTCACAGTCTGACTGTAAGCTCAGAACCAACAGCTGAGTATGATGCTTATAATGCCACTGTCTTTGCCATAGTGGCAGCACCTGTGGTAACTGCTGCATCTCTACAGTCTGTCCAATTATGTGGTCATCCCTTGGTTAGCAGTAGTGTGGACGATCTGGCCGAGTCAATAATATGTATCCAGTGTTAGTGCGAGTGTGGCACACTGTTTCACCTAAAGGGGGCTTTATGTGAGTGGCTCTACTGGAACGGAGGGATAAAGCCTTGACTGTGACCCTGCTGACATGACTTCAGTTATCTGTTTAAAGTATTTTGCAGGCATGGAAAACAGAAAAATCGTAGACATAACTAGGGTAGGGCAAAGGGGCAATTGTCCTGGGATCGATCTGTTAGAGGGCATGAATGACAGTTGCTGATGCTGAGTGAGTGTAAAACTAGAATTCAGTTAAGAAGCCAAGTGATATCTCGGCTTCATAAATAAATGCTGACATTGCCTTTCTGGATAGCACAGTGTGTTAGTAACTTTATAACATGACTGTCGATTAGAGTGGAGTTTTGTTTTTCACAGAATTTTTTTTTGGTCTTCATTTTATGAAGACCAGTTCCTCAGGTGCCCAGGTCTCCAGATGACCTAGTTATAGGTTATGTGAAGAATGAAGACTATGATGTCTGTTCATGTCTCTTTGGAGGTGGGCCATTGCCCAGTGCTACTGATGTTGAGACTGGACAGAGTGTGAGGTCACACACCATGTAGGCATGTTGGCAGGGACCAGGAAGAAGAAGTGTCACCATGGGGGTGGAACAGTCTCTTCCCAGCATCCCATTATTCTCCCACATGCAGTTTGCAGAGGTAAACCAGCATATTAGGACAGAAAAAGTAAAAGTAACATTCAGAAACACCCCTGCTTTTTGCCTGTATGATTGCCCTTCCCAGTTAACCTTTATCTAGTAATGGGAATGAAAGGACTAACTGGTCAGAAGAGCATTGATGATCAGAAGGAGACTGATGGTCAACAGATAGTGTATGCTAAGAGGTAAAAAGGCAATATGTTGTGGCATGCTTCTTTGGTCAGGTTGGAATGATAAATACAAATGCAGTCTGGATTTTAGTTCTCCAGGATCAGATGGACTGGATGCAGACAAATATGATGATGATGCCGACTTTTCATGGTAGGCCCAGATGTGGCATGTCCATTATGATCCCATTATTTCAGCTGCAGCTGTTACTGCGAATGTTGCCGCTGGCAATGTTTGAGCCTGGTCAGATATCAGCAGACAGTGCTGGATCTCAGGACTGGATGTCTAACACATTAAAGGGTATATAACTGTAACAAATGTTAATTTCTACTTAGATTTTATATATGTTCTCATAGACAAGATGTCTACATGAACCAATTATAACCATCTGAAGTCAGTAAAGCTCCATAAGCCCATTAATAATACAGCATGATTCTATTCTAATATACTGATAAAGTACAAACATTATACACTACATTTACAAGTGACTAGCCTCAAAACCTCTGGTGGTGAGTTATCTCAGCACCAGGTGACAATGCCAAAACATCAGCTGCTGAAGTAACTCGGTTTTATCATCCATCCATCCACAACCCCTTTTTCCCCCTTTTTTTTTTTTTTTTGCTCATAGGGTTGGGCTGTCATTATAACAGTGACGATCATCTACAGCCAAGGTTTACACGATTGTCACTATAACAGTGACAATCATCTAGAGCCAAGGTTTACACGATTGTCACTATAACAGTGACAATCATTTAGAGCCAAGGTTTACACGATTGTCACTATAACAATGGCAATCGTCTAGAGCCAAGGTTTACACGATTGTCACTATAACAGTGACAATCATTTAGAGCCAAGGTTTACACGATTGTCACTATAACAGTGACAATCATCTAGAGCCAAGGTTTACACGATTGTCACTATAATAGTGGCAATCATCTAGAGCCGAGGTTTACATGATTGTCACTATAGCAGTGACAATCATCAAGAGCCGAGATTTACACGATTGTCACTATAACAGTGACAATCATCTAGAGCCAAGGTTTACACGATTGTCACTATAACAGTGATAATCATCTAGAGCCAAGGTTTACACGGTTGTCACTATAACAGTGACAGTCATCTAGAGCCAAGGTTTACACTACCAGGTGGCTAACCCTGCCTCAGTAATTCTTCCATACCACACACTTGCACACTCACACTTTTAGCCAATTTAGAGTGTCCAATCCACCTACACAATCTCTTTTGGGATGTAGGAGGAAAGCAGAGCACCCGCTGGAGACCCACACAAACACAGGGAGGATGTGCAGACTCTGCACAAAAATATTTTAATTAAAAAGTATAAGTTTAAGCTAAAAAATTGAAAAAAAACTTCCTTGCTGTAAGGCTGGTTTAGAATTTGATATTCCATCTTTACAATTAGTATATTAATGATGGAAAACATGGCCTAAACCTGATATTATGGATCCTCTTAGTGCCTAAAGGACAACAGGTGGAGATATCTCGCTTTTCATAGCCTATATTATTAATTACCCTGGCTCAGTAGCTTTTGTCTTCATATGAGGGAAAAAGGTGGCAAATGGTCTGCTAGGAATTTGCACAGGAAGTACTGATAGGCAGAGGGGTTAACTTAATGTTAGACCTGCTGAAATATTTATGGAGGAAGTTAGGTGTAAAGTAGTTAAAGGATGGCCATACCTTCTGTAAATAAATGGCTGCATACAAAGGTTTAACAGTACTCTTATGGGCTTTCTGAGAGGAAATGCAGACCATAGTTAATAGGAATGAAGTCAGAACCTGACCTGTTTCTTCTTTTTATACAGGATGGGCTGCTCCAGAAATCCTTATTGCTTTCACTATTTCAGCTGCTTCATGGCCTTAGAGTAAAGGGACATTTGGAGTTCATTTATGACGAGTGTGAAGGTTAATGTGATTCCCTTAAGGAGTCTATTTTGAGTAACGAAAGTTGGAGTTTTCACAAAGAACACCAAGTACAAGTGCACCAGTGAAACAAGGTTTGGTATGAGAAGACAAAAAAAAAAAAACAAGAATACCCTGTTAGACAAAATGTAATTAATTTATTCTTGTCAAGAAAATAAGCTGGAAGCAGCAGAAAAAGATCTTTGTCTATTGTAAGAAAGATGAGAGATGAGAATTCAATAGTGGAGATACCACACAGCAGGCAAAAACAGACATTTTACCGTGTTAACATAATTAATCCCTGCAATGAAACATTGGTACTCAGTATTTCAGTTGGTCACAAGAGGGTCAAGTGGGGTTATTGTAGCAGATCATCTCAGCAAGGCTTGCCATGACAAATACAATCATTCAGGAACTACTAACCCAGTAGCTATGCCCTAATATGTTCAGCAAATATAAGCAATACTTCAAGGTTTTGAAGATGTTCACATCATAGTATACTCAAATGGTAAAGCAACATGTAGGCAAAGGCAGCCAGGGGCTAACAGAACTGGCACTGTTAAACAGCTAAGGCAAAAAGATGCCACACAGAAATGCCAAAACTGTTCTACCACTTTTCCAGATATGGAAAGGACTTCCAAAGAAAGATTTAGGTAATGAACATTTGAAAATTACTTTCTTCACCCCCTAAATTTATTGGAGGTCTCTAAATAAATGTTGCTTGTAGTCTTGAAGGCAGAGAAATGTCAGCAGGTGAATATTTTCTTACTTATAAAAATATTGGGACTAGATCATTCCATAAGATGCTTTAAATTTATACCTAATAATTTTAGCAGAAAGCAACTGTTTACCACTTTAACTCTCACTGGTTACTACCAACAGCATTACCTGATTTTTCTGTTCTAGCAGTTTGTTTTAAAATCTGCTCTTTCATTTCAGTATGGATCTGCCATTTAGATGCAATCATATTGATCAACCAAGCTAACATTCAGCGAATATCACTACCATGAAAATAACTCATTGGAAATCACTTTCAGCACACCTCAAACTACATTTTTTGCAGGGGCCACACCCTGCTCTATAGTCCATGTGAGGGTCACTTCACACCCCTCATACTTATGCAATCATGCTGATTCATCAAAGGAAGTTTTGAATGAGACCCAGAAAACTATCTCACTAAGTCATTTTTGGTGAACTTCAAACTATTTTATTTTCATAGTTTCATAGGTTCATAGGTTGGTACTAGGCTATCAGCCCTAGGGCCTATACAAGCCTTGCTGAAGTCCACGTCCCTGTATGTCCAAATTGGAAGTTATACTACCACCACTCATACTTATGTATGCTTAATACACAGTCACGCACAGCTGTGGCAAAAGGCAAATTACACTGACACTGAAAGTGGCTTTCAGGTTTATTTTGTGACATTAGTGCTCTGTGAAAGGGTGCATGGACAACCGACAGGCTCTCATTTGTGCACACACACACACACACACACACACACACACACACACACACACACACACACACACACACACACACACACACACACACACACACACACACACCACCACCAATGGGTGTGGCAGGTCATTATCAAGGCAGTACTGTGCATTTTCCATAAGATCATGAGACCACTCATCCCATGAAATATGCAAATTGTCACAGCAGTGTAGCATTCAAAGTTTATAATACCTGGCCTCAACATTGTTTGTTCCAATGATGTGGATTTAAACTTCATAATCCCTGCTCAGCTCACAGCCACCACCAAAAGTCCCTGTGTGGACATAGCAAACTGTCTCATTGAATTGTATAAATTTTCTTCTAATGGAAAAGGTCAGTCTTGGTAGTCTTGGCTGTGGTCTGTATTTGAGTATCCTTGGTTACTAAAGACTGTCAGAAAATCTCCTAGTCATTTTGGTCACAGACTGACATGCAGCATTATACTTGATTTCCACTGACATGGATAAGTGACATAATTTTAAAATGTTTGCTGCAGTCCCTGTGCAAATATATTTGTACAGAATTGCCATCCCATTAGCAGTAAAACCCATACATTTTCTTACAACATGATCTATTTACCACTGGAAAAATTATACTACTATCACTTCCTGCACTGACCAATTCTGCAGTTTGCTGCATTTATGTATATAAAGGAGGAATGGCAATTTTACAAATCTTTTGCATGTGAATCTGTAGTATAAACATCTGAACTTTTTGCTAATTGTCAAAGGGATTAAAAGATGACTTGTTTTAAGGATTTTACTGTCACAGTGTAGTATTTTGTATATTCATTTATATGTTTTTGATTAAATGTGAGCATATGACTTATTTTATTAGTGAAAAAAAAAGCAATACACATCCAGAGGCAGAAAATGTAGGGTTTTATATTCACCATCTGACATATTCCATCTTGTTGAGCTTTCCATTAGGAGTGGGATAATAACTTCTTTTCCAGTTGAATAATGTGATACATGTCCAGAATGCATTTCATATGAGGAGGCATTACATCATAAGTAATTATACATATGTCTATCCAAAACAGGGATGTTTTTTGTCAATTGAAAGTTGATACCTTTAGAACACCATGCACTTAATAGCAATATGGTTGGGTCATAATTCTGGCACCTAACTACATTTAAGTCCATAAGGTAAAAATAGAAGCCTTAGAAGCATAGTGTGCTATATTAATGTGTACTTTATTGAAGGAATGTCAACATACATTGATACATAGCATATTATACATAGGTGTCAGTTATGGGTTATTATAGACATTTCACTGTTAGTATAATATGGCACTATCCAAGGCTTCCATTAGGGTGGCTAAATGACTTCTTTTCATGGTTAGGAATACGAAACATGTCTAGAAAAAATATATGTGTGTGTGTGTGTGTGTGTGTGTGTGTGTGTGTGTGTGTGTATATATATATATATATATATATATATATATATATATATATATATATAGAAAGAGAGAGAGGGGAGAGGAAGAGAGATATTTATCTGGCATTACATCTTAAGTAAAATATTTTTTTAAGTTAGCTCCTAACACCACTATTTTTTTCCACTACTTGTTGGCATTTGTGTATTCCTAACACCACTAATTTAGCCTCACATACAGTGGTACTAATTACTTGAAGATAAAATTATGCACTTTTTTACAGCTGAATAGACAGTGATTGTACTGTATAGTTAAATGTCATGACATTTGAAAATACATTTCTAGAAATGTTCAAAAATTTGTATTAGATTTAGTGATAAGGTCATAGTCGTATATAGCCATGCATTGGTAAGTACAACTGTCAGTAGTTATACAACCATTAGGCTACTCTGTTTTATTTTCATTCTTTTTTTCCTGTTCACTGAAAAGGGTATACACATTACATTTATAACATTGAATTCAGTATCTGCTATATTAATATGTTTAGTGTATTTCATGTCATCGAGTAAAACAATTATTTTTCATAGAAGATGTGATATTTTCCACAATTTCAAGTATTACAACAATATTATTTCCAAATGAAAACTGACACCCCATATCGGATGATCTTGTCAACATTCCATTTCATCTACTAGATCATTCATCCATGCATCTTTACCTGCAAATGTTATAAAAATATGAATGCAATATAATAGGCATTAGCATTTGTAAGGGTAAGGTCAGAATGTTTTTAGAAACTGATAACTATAAAATGTCCAATACGTTAATTCAAAGGAAAGCTGTAGTTATTGGTTCTTTTCATGTAGTTATTGGTTGTTTTCAGAGTAATAAATGTAAGATATTGTCATGACCTCATGCATAAAAGGCTGCACTTCTGAATAATACTGACAGTTTCACTGTGTGTAAATGTTATGGCATAAAATGTATTAAATGTTCCATTAACTTTCAAGATGCATTTGATCCTTTGCTTTTGTAAGTAGGAGGGTACTGTAAGAACGTTTTGTATACTATTGCTCAGAATAATTTCCAGAGTAATACAAGGATGCTGAAATGTCAAAGCAGTATGAAATGGAGGGTATGTCCCCTCGAAAGTGATCAGTAGCAAAGGGGTTAGCAACAACAATAATGACATGTATAATGCCATTTTTCCTTGCAGCAGTATCAGTTCATTCCTTATCATTTTGGATGGTGCCATGAATGTGTTGGGATAGTATCTCAGCCTTATGTTCTCTGTGGGTTTTCTGTATGTTGTGCTGCTGGTGCAACCAATGATTGTGTCAAGCTGTTTTTTGTTAGGTTGTGTAGCATGCTGCATGCCACACACATTCTACAGGCCTTGTCAGGTTAACTTCAAGCATGCCTGTGGGCTTGTTACAGGTATACTAATTGATGTTTGTAGATCTCTGGCAGGATTGTGAACAGACATGGCACAAGAAGGTAGCCAATGACATCAAGGAGAAGACTGGGAGGAATGGTTTATTTCTGCAAGGCATAATACGGGGCTATAGAGAGCCAGATGTGTCTTTCTGAACAATGCCTCCAACTATTCACAATTTTCATTAAATCTTTCAAGACCTAATCAAAGTAAGATTCTGTATTTGTAGGGATTGGCGTGTCACATGCTATGTTCAGATGTACTGGGTCTGCTGATATTTCTTTCCCTGAAACAAGAAACCATAAGATTTAAGTTCACTCCTATATAAGTCATACCCTTGGTTTAATATCAGCATTTCCTCTAACACCTCACTATGTTTAATATTTTTTTAATATTTCATTACTCATTTTTGTGGTTTGCCTACTTAGTATTTTTCATGAATGTGGTTTCTTGCATGCTAATGCCTTGCTATATTACATTCTGAAACATTTCTGAGGAAAATCTTATGTTGCTAATTAATTTATTGTATCTCATCACATTTCCTTTTGTAGAAAATGTTACAAAACTCCTACTCCAGGGATATAGATCTAGATGATGGTATCCTGTTCTTTAACTCAGGTCACTTACTTCATCCAAAAGAGGTGCAAGGTGTTTTTTCTTCCATATTGATTTGATGGTCTCTCACATGTCTGTACAAACTCTTACCTCATTATGTATCATAGGATTGGGTACAATAACTGTGGCTTAGACCGATGGTGTAAAACGAGACATGTTTTCATAATGTCCATTTTTTTCTATTTTTCATCTCACCTCCTGCATTCTTTCTGAAGAGAATTGTTATGTGGCTGATTTATTACACTATATTTGTGGTCTAAGTGTAAAAACTTGGTATGTTTTTTAACCTAAATTTCCCAATACCTTTAAAAGGGTTTTTACAGTCATTTAACAGATCATTTATTTGTGTTTATGTTGTCTGAAATTTGTTTCATACTTAAAGATATAACTGCTGAATAAGTCAATACATTTCATCAAGACCTTTCAAGTATTTTTAATATGGATTTCTGACTTCCCTCTCAAAAGAATCTTTCACAGGGAGGAACTGCATCTCGCATTAATGCAGGCCTTTGTTTTGTCTGCATGTTCTGCAGTTCAAGGCTAATCTAACTACCTGACCCTCATCCCCCCATCCTCACTCCATAATTGTGCTTACAATATTTATTAGTATTCTGCTTTATATGTACTAGTCCCTAATCTCTCCTTCATGCCCCCTACCTGGTTCTATCCATGAACATCTAGGTCCTATGTTTATTTATTTATTGATTGATTGATTGATTGATTGATTGTTTGTCATTTGTTAACTGAGTCAGTCCAACTGAGCCAAAGGCCCATTTTCAGTGGACACCCAAGGAGAAAAGTTCCAATGCAATTACAGTCATTCCAGAAAATAAAAACTAAAAGAATTACAATAGGTATGTTGACAAGAACATTTTTCATAAACATGAAATCAACAAAAATATATATTTATATACATGTTTCAAGAAATCCAATACAATAACAGCAGGATAAACCATATGTAGAAATATTTACAAGAACCAGATTGTAGATATACTCTAATAGGAGTGTTGTAAGAGCAAGAAAGAAAAGTGGACAAAAAGAAAAAATTTAGAGTACTCAAAGTAGAATTAGGAAGAAATCAATTAGATATCAGGTCGGAGCTTGGCAAGGGCAGCAGCAGGTCTTTAGTAGGTAGTGTTTGAGCTCTCGTTTGAATTGGAACTTATGGGGGATACTTCTTATTTTAAGTGGAAGGGAGTTCTAGGTGTGAGCTACAGAGTATTTGTATAGGGACTTACCAATATTTTTTGATGGTTTGTAAATGTCCAGAAGATGTTTTTCAGATGTACAAATTTGATGTTGGAGGTTATATTCAGATGCAATATTAGAGATGGAGGGACAGGAAGTGGGATTATAAAAAACTGAGTGTGCAATATGCAGTGTAATATCCCAGAACTCCTTCAACAGATCATGCATTGACCACCTCCACAGGTCTGCATTTCATCTACAATCCCCAGCTGAACACCTTACCTCTGTTCTTCCTTATTTAAATGTTTTTATTCAATCTTTTTGTATTTTTGTAGTCATTCCTCTCACTCAGTGCCTGAATGAGGGTTAACAAATATTGGATAAAGATGAAACAATGGGGGTGAGGGGCAAAGGCCAAAAATCAGGGTCTTTAGCTATTGCTCTTATAACTTAGAAAGTTAATAAGGTAACAGATTCACATTAAATGCATATTCCACTGCTATGAAGTCTAAAACACCAATGTCTGTAACTATTCAGCAATTTCAATCCTCACTTTTTTTCTTGATATCCTAGATATTCTTCTGCATACCTGGAAGAAACCAAGTACTCCTTACGTATGCAGATGAGGCATCATACAATTGCCTTTTACGGCAGCCCTACTGTTAGCTACAATATGAGCAAGCTTGATAGACGGCTATAGTGCCATGATGATTTACTCAAAAAAACTATTACTGATCATCATTGTTAGTGAATATGCACAGAAAACTACCCATAATAATATAATTCAATTGAGCCTGAGAGGTACACACCTCAGATGTTGTATAAAGCAGCATGATTAACTGCCTATATATACAAAAGCATTCATGGGAAAATACTGCTCTCAGAATAGGAAAACGGACATTGCCAGATCCCTTCATTTGCAGAATATTCCGTTATAATCCTAAGACTTTAAAGAGGCACTCCATGTGATTTAAATCACAGCTTTATCTGGTCTGTGTCTACTTCTTTGCCATTAACTTTGTCATTAAAAGAAGAATGATATCTCAAACTTCAAAGACTGTCTATACAAATTAACAGCAAAGTGAATATCATTTTATAGGTTACTGTGGCTAAATGCACTTAATAAGTGATTTTGCAGCATCAACTGCTAACTTCTCTCAAATTTTAAAATGCCTGGTTAAACCCACTTCACTGGGCTGTAACTTCTTCTTGTGTTACTGCAAAGTTCATAGAGCTTTGTATTCACTTTACTGCATCATATCTCATTAGTATTGAATCCTATGTGCAGAGTGATATTGGAGGGAATCATGGTTTGAGGTGCTGAGCAGATTGAGGGTTTAGTCTTGGTTTATTTTTATTGGTCATGGTGTATGCCTGCACATTGCGGTATTAGGCTATGGTCACTGTTTGAATTATTGCTTTATTCTTTATGAATATATCGAATGATATTGTAATAACCAATATTAAGTTGCAAAAATAAGACTATATCAGTACAAGCCCACATTATAAAGAGGTGCATGTGATAATCATTATCACTTCTTACGTCACTTGTTGGTTCCTCAGTCTGATTTATCAACAACTTATGCCAGACTCTTTAGCCATTCTGAGAGTTTCCACTGAATCCACAGCTGAGGTCAGAATTCCAGTAACAGCACTGAATCACTCTGTCTGAAACAAACATGCAAGGGTGTCTGACTCTTGCATCGGTCACAGGTTTGCCCCTATTCTAACATAGCCCTACTAGATTGATAAATATAGCTGTTATAAGTTAATTTGTTTTTGGTGTAATTCTCTCCCCATCTCTGCTGACTATTAGACTTCAGCCTCTGATTGACCCATTTCTTTACATAAGTAAAACCTGATCAAGATATTTTATCTTACAAGCAGTTATCAGAGTTACGTACTAAATGACCTTAAGCATCACTCTAGGTGGCCAACCTATATACTTGAAGATGCCATGGCTTTCTGGGCTTTCTCCTTGTAAATGTGTGCAGTACCACATATTGCAATGAAGGCTACTGAGAGAACAGAGCATAGAAGGACCAATCACATATCAGTGGCCTAGGTAACACATTCTATCACTTTATCTTCAGTAGTTGTCATCATGTCTGAATGACTGGATTATCTTTCTCCCCCAGGACTGGTGATCTAGCATCACTTTTTCAAACCCCACCCATTAGATCTTCCAGCTCTCAGAGCACTGATACATTAAGGGTCATATGGGCCACAGTCAAGGCTTTATCTTGCTGTGCCACACAGCTGGCTTGCTAAAGTTAATTTTAACCACTGTGACTACATCTTCTAAGGTCAGTTAGGTACCAGTTGTATTTTGTCCTAACTGAGAAATGAAAAGAGGACATCATAAAGAAAAGGGGAGTCGTACTGTTGAAATTGAATTCATCCTCCTCAAGTTTCAGTGAGTATCTTTATGTGCTGGACTCTGTTTTCACAAAATCTCACAAGACAACACTGATATATAGATTGCATTTTATGTACTAGATATCATGAATAATAATAGGTTAAAAAACATAAAAGACAGCTAGGTGCACAGATCCCAGGATAAAAAAGTGTCCAATCCCAGTATACGCACTAGTGCAGGGATTGGAAAAAAAGGCAGTGTAAAAGCCTCAGGATACAGAAACTCTCCTTCAACAGGGTTAGGCCTGGCTAACAGTGAAGATGGCTGCTTTGTTATAGAAGGAGGAAGTAGTCCACAAAAACTGATAGGGCAAAACGATCCATAAAGATTACAAGCGGACTATTGAGGATAAGGAAGAAATTATGTATTGTTACTGTTAAGCAAGAAGCCAGACTTTTCAGACAGAAGATATTCAGAAATATTTAAAGAAAAATTAGAGGAAAGAAAAATACTTGAAGAGGGAAAGCTGTAAAATCCTTCAAATAAAAATTTGTATTCATTAATACAACAGATTTCTGAAAAACATTACATCGATGAAGAAACTTTCAGCCGCCTAGAAAAGGAAGTGACAGAGAAAGTGTGAAAATATAAAGAACAAAACCCAGAAATCTTTGAAAAGTATAACAAAGAAACATGGACATAAGAAAGGAAAATAGAACTGGTACAGTGCAATATTTATGTAAAGGAGAAAGCCAATCTAATCAATAAAAAGCAGCTCCAAAGAGATTTGAAGAGAAATGCAGGCAAAGACATCCAGACATGGAAAATTTCACACTACAAAAAATAAGAAACAGAAGGGAATGTAGAAAATTGGATTAGTGAGGTAGAAACTAAACAGATAGAAACTGATGGTATGGGTTATCTGCAAAGTGAAGGATTCAGTGTAGAGAATCCAATGTCTCAGCATGATGGAATTATGGTTCCTCAGATTAACAAGCAACAGATAGAGCAGGAGGCCTCTGTAGAAGATGATGATGATGCTCTGGAACCTTCTTCAGCAGACCAGTATAAAAGTCCAGTTAAAGCTGCACAGCAATGGAAGGAGCAGGTAACATTGACAGCTTTGACACAGGTAATGCTGTGGACCAATGGGCAAGACGGTTCCCATATGAAGGAGCAGCAGATGAAGCAGGGTGCATCTGAAGAGGGTATGCCACAAGAAGATTTCCTGGAACTTTTTATAGATTCATCACAGGAATCACAGAGCAAAGAAGATGCCATTAGTAAAGAAGAAAATAATTTAAGGGAAGACTTGCTTGATTTAGTAAAGATGGATAGACATATTAAGACAGATGAATGATATACTGTAAGTCCAAAAATGTGAGATTGGTAAAACAGATGAATACAGTAATCAAGACAATTAAAAGTAATTCATGTGATGTAGCAGAAATAATAGAATATATTACTGTGAATGTAGAATAACAATGTTGGAACAAGTAAAATGCCACCATGGAAGCACCAAAAAGATAAAAAATATGGAGCAACTAAGAAGAGAAGAATCACTGTTAGAAAGTTACAAAAAAAGGAACAAATCATCAAAAATATGTAGAAAGATAGATGTGGTAAAAGCAATGTACAGTATCAAAACAGATCAAGATTTATCATATATACTATTGTCAGTAATAAACTAAAAATAGCAGCAGATAAATGTAGAAGGTCTGCCAATAAATATAAAGAAAAATAAGAAAATAAGCAATTCATTGATGACCCAGAAAGAATCTACAGAAAATTGTGAAACAAAGCAAAAGGAACAAAGGCACCATAAAAAAAGAAATATGCAAATTTTGGAAAAGTATTTATGTATTTATTTTTTTTTAAACAAGTTTATTGTTTTTAACATACAAGAAAATATCATAACAATTTTATACAAGTAATTAAAATAGGTATGATTATAACATTCAACAAAACAACCAAAGTGTTTACAAAGACATCCACTACAATCAGATCAATTAATTAAACTAAAATACCATGTTATTGAAGTTAAGATTTGTTTAACAAGTTTTGTAAATTATCCCATACAATATAATAAGACGTTTTTCTATTAGTTCTTAACTTCACTGTATTCAATTCCATATGGCGCACTATATTCATAACATTTTTAAATTCATTGAACGAAGGAGGTGTATCTGAAATCCAATTTCTGGTTATTATTTTTCTAGCCACTGCTAGGATAGACCATAACAAGGGAAGCTTAACCTTTCTAACACTTTGAGGTACAGGTGTGTTGAATAATATAAGAGATTTAGAAATAATAAAAGTATCTGTAAAAGAGCCTGCAAAATTCATTAATTGACTTCCAATATTCTTTCAATTTTATACAGTCATAAAACATATGAGCCCAGTCTGCATTAATTTCTATATTACATCTTTTACATAGATTATCTTTATTATTTATTTTATTCATCATCAAAGGTGTATAAAAGGATCTATGTAAAAATTTCCATGTAAAAAGTCTCCAGACAATGGAAGACGTAGTTTTATAGGCAGATTCCAATATATATTGTTTATCTTGTTGATTTGGTGGATCACCATTAATGGAAATGAAATAATTCCAGTAGGTATCTACACTGTAAAAAGTTTCTTGTCTGATAATTTTATGTATGTATGAAAGTTTATCTTTATCAGAAACTTTATGTTTTAAATTTGATATCAAGTAATCAATCAATGTTGGGACAGATTATTTAACTGTTATAGACATTAGATCTATTTTATCAATGAGATATTGCCTAAAGGTCTGAACCTCTAACCAGCAAGTTTCTCTTAGATCAAATTCTTGTTTTAAGAAATCCAGATTTTTAACTTTATTATCAGATATCAACTGATACCAGTACTTTAGATCATTATCTGTAGTTAAATGAGATCCTTCAGAAGTGGATGACAAAAGCATACCCCAAGTATACATTATAGGAAATATAATAAAATTCCATTCTTTATATTTAGGATGCATGAATATAAAGTTACGATAGCTAATAATAATGTTTAATGGGTAACTAACTATATGTTTAGATGTAATAGGTGAGGTACAAAATTCTTTTAGTAACCATAACATGGAGTTATTTACAATCATATTTTTATGTGTTAATGAGATTTTCATGAAGTGAATACTAATTACCTCCCAGTAATCTTTCCATTTTGCAACATATGACTGATCTATTAATAAAGTAATAACTTTTATAATAGAAGAGATAGTATATAAATTGAAGTCTGGAAAAGAAATACCCCCTTGAGACCAACTATTAGTATGTTTCTTTAAAGCAATCCTAGGTCTATTAGGTGCCCATAGGAAATTTAACATTAGTGTATTCAATTTCTTGATAATTATTTTTGTAGGTGGAAGTATTATTGATTGTATTAAGTATAATATCTTGGGAAAAGTTATCATTTTAATAATTGTAAGTCTCTCTTCCATAGTAAAAAACATATTATTCCAGGTATTAAAGAGATTTTGTATATTAAGAAGACAGGCATTATAATTATTATGTATAATAGATTTAATATCTTTAGATAATATTATACCTAAATAAGTTATCTGACCTGAATTGGGTACATATTTAGTAAAATCATTAATGAGAACATTTTTTCGTGCATATATAGGTAGTATTTTAGTTTTTTCTTCATTGAATATTAAACCAGAAATACTTTTAAAATTTATCATTTTATCAAACAGAGACTGCATAGAAGAATTAGATCCTGCTGATGTAATTAGAACATCATCTGCAAAGAGTTGAATTTTAGATGTTGTATTTTCATCTATTTCAAATCCCTCTATGTCCGTACTGTTTCTGATCACATTAGCCCAAGGTTCCATTATTAAAGTGAATAATAGTGGAGAGAGTGGACACCCTTGTTTTGTACCTTTAAAATTGGTATTTTTTGTGAGACATATGTTCCTATCTTAATATAAGCCAATGTTCCTCTGTATAAATGCTCAATTAGATTTACAAATGCTTCTGAGAAGTTTGTGTACTTCAGTAAGGTAAACAGGTAGTCCCAACTTACTGAATCAAACTCTGAGCTTATATCAAGACTAATAAGAGTTAAATCTTTCTTTTTCCTATTTGCAAAATCAATTAATGTTAGAGTTCTCCTTATGCTATCAAAAGTATTTCTATTTACAATGAAGCCTGTCTGATTTATATCTATAATGCCAGGGATGATTGTCTTCAATCTATCAGCAAAAATACTCATAAACATTTTATAATCAACATTAAGTAATGAAATGGGTCGATATGAAGTACATCTAGTTGGATCTTTATTAGGTTTTAAGATTGGTGAAATAAATGTATATTGCCAAGATGGGGGGGTTATTAATTCATTTTGGGCCAAAATAAAAACCTTATGTATTAATGAGTATGTACTTTTAGAAAGGATTTTATATATCTCTGGTATAATACCATCATTACCTGGTGCTTTGTTTGATTTAAGCTTGTTTATTTGTGTAACAACCTCTGCATATGACATACTTTTATCCAATAGTTTAATCTGTTGTTTATTAAGTTTTTTATTCATGTTTGTGGTTATAAATTCCCTTATTTTATCTTTAGATTCCATGTTAATGTTATTATGATTAATTTTGTGAAAGTGATTTCTAAATTCATCTAGTATTTCTGGTAGACTAGAAACATTCTTCTTTTTCCTTAGAGAAAAGATTTCTTTGATGTGATTTTGCTTATTTAACCTTTTTGTTTTGTTTTTAAGTCTATGTAAGTATTTGGGGCTTATTGAGTAAGACAAAAACTTGTATTTCTCTAAAGTTATTTTAACTTTATGAGTTAAAATTTCTTTGTATTTCTCATTTAGTTTATTTCTTCAATGACTTTCTTATCCATAATATTTTCTTTATTATTATGTTTATAAGAATCTAGTTTACTTTGAATATCTAACAATTCCTTATCCCAAGGTTTCCTTTTATTATTATACCATCTGCTACTTTGTCCATATAAATATGATTTGAAAGCATCCCATACATAAACAATGGAAACTTCAGGAGTATTATTTATATCTAGAAAATGTTGTACTTCTGAAAGTATATATTCTTTATAGTCTTTTAATTGAGTTAAGTATGCTGGTATCCTTTTGATCTGAACATTGTGAGTATTTTTATCATGAACTCAAAAACAATTGAATTATGATCAGATATAGGACAAGAAATGATTTTAGAGTTAATTAATTCTGTTACCATCTGGTTAGAAATAAAGACTCTATCTATTTTTGAATAAATTTTGTACCTGTTAGAAAAAAATGTATATGGTAATGATTTTGAATCTATCTGATTATTAATATCATTTAAATGATAAGAATTAGCAAAATCCCTTAAATGTTTTGCATTAGATGTAATTTTCCTTTTTCCTATAGTGGTAGTGTCATTTTCATGTAATATACAATTAAAGTCACCAGCTAAAATAATATCTCCTATAGAGAATGACATAATCTTATCAAGATAGTATTTCACTGTATTAATACCAATTCCAGGTATCCAATATATATTGATTAATGTATAGGTCTTCCCATTAATTTGTATTGTAACCATACAAAACATTCCTTTATCATCTTGATAAGACTTAATAGTTTTAGGAATGGGCATACTTTTATTCCATAAAATAGCCACTCCTCTTTTTTTCTGAGTGTGTTCTGAACTAACCAATACTGTATATTTTTTGTGGCTAGTTTATCAATATCTTTTTTCAAGAGATGTGTTTCTTGTAGGAAGACTAAGTTGGCCTTATGTAAATTAATGTATCTTATTAGGCTTGCCCTTTTACACGGATTATTCAGTCCATTAATGTTTAAAGAAATTCCTTTTAGAGAAGTCATTTGGCAATTTTAAAACAGAAAACTTATGATTAAAATAACAATTAACAAAATAAGTAATATTATACCTCCTCCTTTAGGTGTACCTTTAGATATAGCTGTATTTATTGAGTCTCTTATGGGATTTTGTATAAGATTTAATTTTGTTTGTAGTGACAATGAGCTTACAAAGTGTACTGTGGATGTCAGAACTATATACATACAACAGTGAACAAGAAAAAATAATGTAAGGATTAAACCTTGCACCCAGCCTGGAGTTAAAAACTTCAACTTAGAGTAGTACATACTACTCAAGTTAACCCCCTACCCTAAGCAGCAGTACCTCAGCTGCCACCTTATCAATTTAATACTTGTTATATTTAACTTAAATTAATAACTTTCAATTAGATTATCTGGTAAGACAAAACTACACATTTGATAAAACAGCATCATATATACTAAGAGAAACCATTTTTTTTTTAATTATTCATACTACTATATACATCTATTTAATATAATACATTTATATTCAAATAACATTCAAATAAACTTGATATTAGGAACCAAGAAGAGAGAGAGAGAAATAAAAGACGTGAGAGAGGAAGCGAAAGTGAAAGAAAGAGAGAAAAGAAAAAAAAAAAAAAAAAAAAGAAAAGCAAGGGCATATCTACACATTAATTTATTCAAAGTTTATAAAAATAAGTTCTAATGTTCAATTAAATCAATAACTTTGGCTAATATGATTCATACATTACATATATTAAGATGTATCTATATTCTGTCATGTAAATGCAGTTAACAGCTTCCAAAAAACTTTAAATTACTTGTATCAGAGCTTTTTTCTTATACTTATTATTGTCAGTAGAATAAAATATTATATTTATAGGTATTGCTATAATTCATACTGCATAGTTAAGCAAGTTCTCAAAAACACTTGCTTTATTGTGAAGAAAGCCATCAGTGTTTTGTATATCTAAGCTGCTGCTTTAAAATATGTCAGATGACAACTTCTTCCAGAATAGAGTCATAAAGTTATTTATGCTTGTCAATCATATAAATCAAATGAATCATAGCAGTGTATACGTTTAAATCATAAGTTTTTTACATATATTAATAAGCTGCAGTCAAGTGAACTTTCAAAAACACTTGTATAAAAGTTTCACTTTCTATGCCTTCTAAAAAATTACATTTGTTTACTATGAGAAACTTCATCATTCAAAATCATTATAACTTACGTATTTTATAAATTATAACATAAATAACTAAGTAATTATATAAAATAACTCACATTTAAATGATAAAGAGTTCATATTCCATCGCAGAGTTGCATTTGCAGCAGTTCTACTTCTTGGTTGAGTGTTCTTCATGAATCTGCGATGTGTCAGCGTGAATTCTGGGGTCAAAGTTCAAATTGACTGCTTTCAGCTTCTCTGCATGAGTTCTGAGTGTTGAAGCTTTTAAAACAACTCGAGGACACTGTTCACGAGGTAACCCACATCCCAAATTGTCTCCCTTAAGATTTTGGAAGGAATTTTGTTAAAAACAAGTGACTGACATTCATTTAGCAGTATAAGTGAAGCTAAACATAGCAAAACCTTCGCGAAGCACTTTACAAGTTATTACAGCCTCTATGAAAGTGAAACTAAGCCCAAAGTTATTAATATGTGATAGAACAGATTATTTTTGCCCTAATTCAATTTTTATACAAATCTTATTATTTACTGTACCTGTATGATCAAAAGAATGTCAATATATTAATATGAAAGAGAATAAAGAGAAAGAACAGAGAAAAGAAAAAGAAAGTAGGAAATAAGAGAGCAAAGTATAGATAAAAAAATGTAAAAGGAAGCTATAAAAAGTATTTACAGTGGAATATTACTTTCTGTTTATATTAATAAAGATGGAAATGAAACATACTATTTACTATTATTTAGTTCTAATTATTATTAATTAAAGCATGACATATTATTTGTGAATAAGCATAAGCAATATAATCAAGAAAGTATAATTAGCAATAGCATTTAAACAGCATATAAACTTTTTACAAGGAATAAATAAATTATCATTCCATTTATCATATTCTCATCACATTTCTCTCTCTGCCCCCCCCACCCCTTACCCACTGCATAATCTAAATAGAATGTTATTGTTTAAAATAAAAAAAAAGAAGAGAAGAGAGAAGAAAGAAGAAAAAAAATGTATCAAGTTACTGACCTTAATTCTCTTTGTCAGAAAGAGAAACATATTGAATGATAGCTTGTTATTAGTTCCTCAGATATTTTGATTGCTTATGAGACAAAACAGCTCTTTGTACACAGAAAATAATTTTGATTAAATCTTTTTCAGAATATTTGTGGCTTTCTGAAAATGCAGAAACTATATTTAAAAAGATTAATAATGAAGAAAATTAAAGTGAGAGAAAAAAAAAGAACATGCCATTTGTTTTTTAGTCTCTTCTTCTTCTCTGAAGTCTTCCACGAAGTTTCAGTTGCCAACCTCTTTAATGAAGGACTAGCCCATTCCATTTCCTCTATTTTATCCAGAATCTTATTTTTTTTGATAAATAGCAATGCAGAGTCTAAGTCATCAAAAATTTTAGGACCATCAGGAAGGAAGATTTTTAGCTTGGCAGGAAACAGAAGGTAGGTTTTAAACTGTGCTTTTTAAGCTCCTTTATTAATGTCAGAAAGACTTTTCTTTTAGTAATTACCAAGGAAGAATAGTCATTATCAAAACGCACAGTTGTCTCATTAATTTTAACAGGAGCTTTAGCCCAAGCAGATTTAAGAACCATTTCTTTATCAGAAGATGATAGAAATCTGACTATAACTGATCTAGGATACTTTTTGTTAGAGTTAGTATTAGCTATAGATCTATGGGCTCTTTCGATACCAAAAGAGAAAGCTTCTGGTAAGTCTAAAGTTTTAGGGAGCCATGTTGTTAAAAAAGAAGTAATATTGTTACCTTCAATATTTTCTGGCAGTCCAAAAATCCTAATGTTATTGCACCTAGATCTATTTTCCAGGTCATCAAGCTTTGTTTGTAGATGTGTATTTTGTTTCAGCAAAAACTCAACGTTGATTTCCTCTTCTTGGATTCTATTTTCCATGTCATTTACAGCCTCTTCTATGCTTGTCATCTGGATCTTCTGTTGTTGCAAGTCTATATGTAACAAGTCTATTTGTTTTGTAGTTTTTTCTATGAAGGTATCAAATTTAGTATCCAGTTTATCCATCTTGGCAGTAAGTTGCTGGATTGTAGTTATCAGAGACTGAAGTTCTTTCTTGATGCTGGAGTCTTGAGAATTTGTCTTACTGGAACTCATTTCAGATAGAGAAACTGACAGGAAAATTTCCAAAGTGATTTCTGACAGGAATATTGTTAAAATTTCCTTTCTTTTTTAGATATAGTTCAGGAAATATATAAAACAAACATATTTAGAAAGAAAATTACTTCATAAATTAATTTTTTAAGTAATTAATTCCTGTCAGTGCAGTGAAATTGGTGGAGCTGAAGAAATCTGCTGCTATCCTGTGTTCATCCTTGGCCACGCCCCCGGAAAAGTATTTATGAAGACTCTGTTGAACATAACAAAGATGCTGAACAAATAGAAGAACTAATAGATACTGTAAGGAGCTCCATAGTACTAAACCAATACAAGAATGGAGAAAGGAGATTTTGATGATAAGGCTGACTGCATTTAGGGATATAGACAATAGGAAAGAGGGGGGTGGATTTTATTGGAGAAAAATGGCAAAGGAACCAAGATATAGGGAGCAAATAACTAGAGGGGGAAAGATGATAGAATGAGAAGACACCAAGAATTTATTTGGACGGCAGGTTAGAGATTGCCTTCACTATCAGGAATTGATATCAGAGTATAGGCAAAGAGAAAGAAATAGGTGGGTCCTAAATGAAAGACCAGCATTGGTAGAGTTTTTAATAGAATCTACACCAGAAGTTGCCATTAAAAAAAGAATAATTAGTAGGGGATATAAAATATTGCACTATAACTATAAGAATCAGTCAGAGGAGGTTATAAAGGATTGGGAAGAGAGATTGGATAAGCAATTTACAAAGAAACAATGGGAAGATATATGTATGTATCCCAAATATGCAACAAAATCTAGAAAATTTAGGATTTTTGCCTGGAAATGTTTATATAGATATTTTCATACCCCAGGTAAACTCCAAAGAATTTTTCCCCAGGTAGATAGTAAATGTTGGAGGTGTGAAGGGGAAGAAAGAGGTAATTGGGAACATATTTGCTTGGAGTGTGGAGAGTTGGTGGACTTTAAGGATACCCTGTGGGATGTACTGTCAGAGATGCTGGGTGGGCAGATTGGTCTGATGAGGAAGATGATTTTTCTAAGCTATGATACAGAATCGGAATTGCCTAGACATGGTAAGGGCTTGCTGTGTCTAATAATGGTGGCTCCCAAAAAAGCAATTATTAGAAAATGGAAATCAAAATCTAAACCAACTATACTTGGAGTAGTGAATATATTAACAGAGATAAAACAAAGGTTTTAAAGAGGGCAGGACTTAAATGGGCTATGTAATGTTTGACTGAAAATGATTGCATAGATTATAAGTGATGTATAATGTTTGCAACTGGGAGTGTGTCAGTATGATTTGTAATGTAAAATGCTTTCAACTAGGATTGTGTTGGTGTGGCTCCTTTTCATTTATATTAAATGTATGATTACTTATGTAGTAAGTAATGGTTTAATGAAGATGTGTCTCGTTTTAAAAAAAACAGGAATTGAATAATGTATGTAATATTGCTTAGGTTATATGATATATAACAGTACATGTGATGTATAATGTTTGTTATGTTAGTTATAGTTTGATTAATTTTTTATGAATGTAAATTTGCCTGTGTCACAAGTGATAATTCAAAAAAAAAAGTGTTTGAAAAAAGGGAGCTCCAATGTAGATTTATGAAATGGGATGAAGTAACGACAAGAGAAACTGAGTGAGAATAAAGAAAATCTCCCACATGGAAAACACTACATAACTTCTGTATAAACACATTAACATATTTACACAAAGATTTAGCCCTGTGTAAGATTTACTTCTATGTACATCCTGAATAGATACCAACATGGATAATGAAATGAAAACAATACTCCCCCTTATGAGTGAACCTGCAAGCAATGCTATGAGAACTATAGACCAATAATTTACCTTCTGACAATATACACACTGAATATTTGAAATGATACAGCCAAAGTTTATTATCATTTATAAAAAAATCAATTATTGCAATACAACAAAGGGGTGACAAAAGAAAGTCATATATAAAGAAAGTCAAATAGAACAAATGATCATTTGCTGCCAAATAAAGCTGCAATAGAGAATTGAAAAAGGGGAAGAATTTAAGTATGGTATGGATAGATTACAAAAAAGCATTTGACTGCATCCCTCATTCATGGATAAAGGAATGTATACAGATGTATAAGGTATACCCTAAGTAGATCAATTACATTACAATGATAATGAAACAGTGGAACACCACCTTGCAGTTGAGCCATAACAAAGGGTAAATTATTGCTCCAGGAATAAAAATTCAAAGGGGGATATTCCGGACAGATTCTTTGTCACCACTACTGTTTTGTCTAGCCTTTAACCCTTTAAGATATTTACTTGACAGATTTGAGCTATGGTTTCAATTTGGTTCTCAAAAAAAAAAAAAAAAAAACAATGCTCTTTACAGAATTTTCATGCCTTTTTCTGGATGACTTAAAACTGCATAGGTCATTAGATAGGGATTTCAAAGCACAACTACAAAGGTTTGAAACATTCTTAGATGATATAAGAATGGCATTTGGGCTTGATAAATGTGTAAAAGCAATGTAAAAGCAATGTTTAAAACTGCAAAGCTACAACACCAAGAAAATATTAACCTGGCCAGGAATGTGATATAACAAAACTTAGGCAGTAGAGTGTGTTTAAATACTTAAGAACAGATGAAGGGTCAGCAATAAAAAATGAACAAATGCAAATAAAGCTCAGTAAAAAATACTTCAGAATTCTAAAACTGATACTGAAAACTGCCTTGACATATAGGAATAACGTCCATGTTATAAATCAATTTGCTTTTCCTGTTTTAACTTAAAGTTTTGGGTTTATCGGCTGGCCCCAAAAATTATTGTATCAACTAGACATGAAAACAAGAAACATGCTTCATGCTCATCAAGTAATATATAAATATCAGTATATACCAAGATTATATTTATTTACTTATTTGAAGTTTGATGACTGGCAATGTCCAATTGAGCATAAGCTCTTTTGCAACAGAGGCCTGGGCAGAAAAGCTCCAATACAAAAAACATTGAAATATACAAATGATTGAAATAATGGAGGCTAAACAAGATTTAACTAACAACCGTTAGTCTAAATTGCACAGACAGTAAATTATACATGCTAACAATATAACAGTATATTATATAGACTAATAAAACTGAAAAGATAGGATGTATAGATGGCAAAAGAAGAATACAAGAACTAAGAGAAAAGATAGAAGTTAGCAAGAAGGTGAATATAAGAAAGGTAAAGAGCAGGTTCAGTAATGTAGAAGTTAAAAATTAGAAAAAGAAGACAAGCGAAAGTGAAGTAAAAAGTATGAATACAGATACAAAGTAATAGAGTATAAACTAATAGAGGAAGTTATTATAGACTACAATAAGTATATGTAAATGATAATAGAGGAGAGATAAGAGTTATGCAGAGTAATTACAGGGATAAGTTCAGGATTTTAGCCAGTAATGTTTAAGAGCTTTTTTGAATTCACGAGCATTAGTAATCATTCTAATGGAGAAAGGTAATTTGTTCCAGGAGTGGGCAACTGAGTAACTGTACAGAGGTTGTCCAATAGTACTTTTGGGCTTATAGATTTCCAAGGATTGCTGATCAGAACTCTGAAGTGTCTGAGATGGGGCATAGAATAAGATGAGAGAAGAGATGCCAGGGCAAAATGTAGGTTTATTAGGAATAGAGTGAATGATAACCAGTTGAGGAAGGAGTAGATGATGATGGAATTCCACCCAGTTAAGGGCTTTAAGAGAGAGGCAATGATGGCAATTGAAGGGCAGGTTAGCAGCAAACCTAGCAATTTTATTGTATGTAATTTCAAGCTTAGATTTTATAGAGGATTGCAGATTGATACATATCTGAGAGTCTGGAATCATTGGTGAGGAATTTTCTACTTCTGAAAAGTAAGCCTAGTTTTGGTGTGTCTTTTTTATACAAAGATATATATGAAGGTCAAATTTACTTTGATCATCAATAATAACACCCATTGATGATAGTGCTATTAAGAGATGTGATAGAAAAAGTAGGTTTAAGATGAGAAATAGATGTTGGAAGAAATAGGACAAGTTTAGTTTTATTGTGATTTAAAATAAGATGATTATCAGAAAGCCAGTTTTCAACAGCATTAAAATAATTCTGGGTAATGCTACGAAAGTCAGGCAGATTATCAGAAGTAGAGAAAATGGCAAAGTCATCAGCATATTGTAAGAGAGAAGAGTAAGGATAGGAAGTATAGAGCAAGTTAGTAAAGACATTAAATAATAAAGGACCAAGAATAGAACCTTGAGGAACACTGATATTGATGGAAAGAAAAGGAGAAGAGGAAGAGAGCCTTCTTGCAGATTGTTGTGTCTTGGAGAGGTAGCTACAAAATTATGAGATAGATGAGCTAGAGAGATTAAGATCCGAGAGTCTGGAGATGAGATTAGGGTGAGAGACAGTATCAAACACTTTAGAGAGATCAAGAAAGAGACATAAACATAGTTTATTGGTATCTCTAGCTTGGGAGATCATTTGAGTAAAGGAAATAAGAGCAGTAGTTGTGCTATTGTTAGGATGAAAACCATGTTGGGAGGAAGTGAGAAGATTTTCTTGAAGGAGATAATCCAAGGAGGTATGGGCTTCTTCGAAGCAGATTACATGTACATATCTGCAGTTGTGGGACTGCACTCATGTCTGCTGATCTCTTCAGATTCAAACACAGTGACAGATTTAAAACCTGCAGAGAAGAAGTCTAAGATGACATCTTTGCTTAGTTTAGCAGAAGAATTTTGTTGTCAAGAGGGAATGGAAATCAAGCCATTAATAGACAAAAATCAGACAGTGAGTGTGCTAAAAAAATAAAAGAAAGTATATAAGAAGAAGGATCAGATGAGAAGAAAAAAATGGGGAAAATCCATATATATATTGCAAGTACAGAGATGTCATCAAAAGTTATGCAGGAATGGTTAAGGAGATGTAAATTGAAACGAAAACATGAAAGATTAATAATGGCAGCCCACAATAGTGGACTACATACATGTTTGTTTTCAAAATGCATTGAAAAGGTGGGAGAAACAAACATGGAAGTTCTGTAAAAAAGTACTAGAAACAGTCATGCATCTTAATGTTGGGTATGATACACTCATGATGGATGGCCTATATACTGAAAGGCACCATAGTGCGACAAGACTGTTGCATTGCGGATTGTGCAAACTCTACAGTACAGAAGTAGTTAACAGGTAAAGTGTGACAGAAAATGATGAAGTGTACACATGGGATCACCCATTACCAACAGTTCAAAATTTGGATATGAGAAAATTCGATCAAGTAGTATATGAAAAAAGGACAGAAGTAATATTGGTCATTGAAATTGCTATGCCCACTAATTACAATGTATTACAGACAGAGAGAGACACAAAGTCATAAAATATCAGGATTTGAGGACACAAATGACATCAATGTGGAATAAAGATACTCAGATACATCCAATAGTAGTAGGATTAATGGGTCCAATAAAAAAGAACGTCCAGTCATACTTAAGACATGCTACAGATACATATAGCCCTGTATGAATTACAGAAAGTGGCAGTTCTGGGTACACTGCAGGTGCTGAGAAGAAATCATCATAGACTGAAACATTACTAATTTCATGAACTCTAATCATACCCTGGCTTAGGAATGGGGTCTTCCCATCATGGTATTAAAATCCTAAAAGACTTTTATAGAAATTAAACTCTAAGTAATCACCAAACATTGTGTCTCAGTACCTGCTTAATTTTAAGGTTAATCAAGTTAGTCTTATGGAGTGTAAGAGTTTAGACTATGACAGAAACTCTGATACATCAAATGTGCTATCTCAGAAAAATCACAGAACAAGAAGTCTTTATCAGTAAAAAAGAGGGATAAAAGAAAAAATATATACATTTTCACTGGAAAATGGAAAATAATCTGCTTTTAGAAAATATAAAGAAACTGAGTCAGACAAAGAAACTCTGGAAAAACAAACAGCTCAGCCGGCAATACCTGCAGACATAATAAAAGAGCATGGAGCAATAGGATGTAGAGAAGCATGGATACAGTAGACTTAAGTCCACTTTGAGAAAGGAGAATTCAGTACTTATAAGGGACCTAAGAGAAATTCCAGTAAGAATGCCAGGGTCATTATATAGAGGGATGAAGCACTGACTATGATCCAGATGACTGAAGTTTGATCAGTGGCTTGGTTGTTGGTATAAATGGTTAAAGAGGATAGGTAAATCTTAAATCATGAATAACAGAGCTTGGGTGACATCTAAAGAAAGCACTAAGTGTTGGAACCTTGGAGAGTGGATTTACCAAACACATGCTGGCCTTGTACAAGCCCACTGACTGAGGAAAATTATCTGGTGAAGGCTTCCTTCCTTCCTTCCTTCTGTGAGTATTCTACAGTGGAGCTTGAAAAAGCCGTCACAGGTCAGGGAAGCTCCAAGAAAAGGGATAGCTAGTCCACTGGACCTGGAAACCTGCCTACATCCTGCCATTTGACTCTTGCCCTAGAGTGAACAAATGGGCTGATTAAGCAGCCCAAGAAGGAACACATAGCTCATAGAACTCATGGGTAGATCAGGATGCTTCATCCAAATCCCCAGTGGAACAAATGGGACATCTTCATAAAGGCAATGAAGCCAATGGGCAAATCCCATGAAGGACCATAACTAGCTTATTAAATAAATGAATAAATAAAGTCAGGAAGCTGTCTCTAACTTCAAAAAAGGATTTTAAAGGAGTTTAACAGGGAGACAAAAAGGCGAGAGATACAATTAAGAAATGGACATGGGTTATAAAAAAAATGGAGTGCAATGCATAGAGAAAAGAGCAAAGGAATGGAAGAAAGAAAGAATTCTAGGTAAGGTCCAGAAGATGTGGAATGGGGTCCACTCCATTGGGGAGGAGATATGGAAGGAGTTATAGCAGAATGAAAGGGCTTTCTCAATATTACAGAAGGTGCAAGACACACAGACACTCTTATTGTATGGTTGGTACCTATACCCAGAACTGATGAGGAGAAAATAGGTAGGAAAATTTATTATTGGAGATTTAGAAAAGAAATGTCACAGGTACTCAATTTGGGACTGTATACAAGATAGGGAGGTGTGTAATTCTGCACTGAGTTATTAATGGCAAGAAAAAATGTACTGCCAATGATAACTAAATGAGTCTATCTGTTTAAGGAGAAATTTAAGAAAGAGAAGGGGAAACTGGGGAGGTAAAAGGGAAGAGTATATATGTAAATAGGTATGTATTGGAAGATGGGTGTGGTATAAGAAAAATGTTGAAAAGTAATGACGTTAGGCTATAAATGAAAAATTCACAGCAGGCAACATATAAATATATATATATATATATATATATATATATATACTGCCTTGGGAATAAAGGGGATACTATATGAGAAACTAGTATGCTTTCCTGGTGGGACTCAGAATTGTGTAAACTCTACGAAAAGAGGAGGAGGATGCTATATATCTATATCTACATATATATATATATATATATATATATGTATATGTATATATATATATATATATATATATATATATATATATATATATATATTTGTGTGTGTGTGTGTGTGTGTATGTGAAACCTATGACAAAGAATAAAGCACATTTGAACCAGATAAGTACAAATTTTTAGAGTCTATTAAGGAATTAAAAAAAAAAACAAAGTCACAAAGTGACACTGTTATGTTCTGGGAACAAGAAACATTTTCACAGATACATTAGTTTAAATACAATCATATTAATCAAAGCTGCAATAACCTAAGCTATATGGGTTACATCCTACCAAGGATGTAACAGCAGGCCACATCTAAAGCTTCAAGGTACTGCCCATGTGCTCAAACCATTAGGCAGCTAAAGCTGAGCTGCCTAAAATGAGATGTTTGAGTGTGAAGCCCTTCAGATCTTTTCTGCCACTGAAGAGAGAATTCATCTGGGCTTTCAAGCATCAGTAGTCAGCTTAAGCTGTTTCATTGCTTGGCAAATACACTCCCTTTGGGTAGAAACCTTCCACATTTAAATATTTATTGCTCAGTTTTTTGTTTTCAGTGGGAAAACACTGAGGTTTCTCAGTCCCTCATAGAATACTATGAGCTGTTACAAACAGAATTTCCTGAATCTTCCCCCATTCCTCCTGTGCTGTCAGCACTAGAGAATGTGTGTGTCACTGCCTATAATTTTCCTCATGGTCAGCCTGCAGCACCTAAAAATGCAGACAGATTGTATAAAGTTACTCAGTCTTTTACATTTCTATACACTCATCCCAAATCTGAGCTGGCAATTATGGCTTTAGTTGATCCTACTACTGATCAACATTTGGGTAATTCTAATCATCTACTTTCTGACAAGAATGGTAGCATAACTGATAAGCATGGGGGAAAAGTGTCTACATCTGCAATTTTAAATTATTGTCTCATGCTAAAGTTTATTCTGAGTAATCCTGAAAGGATGAGCAATGTTTTGTCCGCAGTTTCTTCCAGTGAAGAAAAATTGCCTTAAAATAATTACATTTCTTTATTGCACAGGTCACTCCTCATTGTTTACAGTATGTGTGTGACAATGTCGATACTTCTTCCAGGGCTAGGGCCACTGGTATTATTTTAAGTAGGTTTGCCTACATGCATTCTCAAAGCCTTCCAGAAGACGTGAACATCAGATTATAAATTCTACTTTGGATAGAAATTTAGTTTTTGGTCCTTCTGCTGCAGAGGTTATCAACAATGTACTGAAAGGGTTAAAGCTGATACAAGGAATCTCTCAGATGTTTCAGCCCTCCTTTTCCAAATTTTCCAAGTGATTCTCTACACCGCTCCCCATTTAGTTTTGGCAAATGATAGTCTCAGCAGAATGCTGGTAAACAGGCTTTTAGGAAGCAATGGCAAGCGGAATCCAAAATGAAGGCAGGGACCTCCCAAAACAAAGGGAAGTATAACAAGTCAGAATGACAATTTAAGGTGTCATATTCTCCCTCTCACCCTGGCAGTCCCTTTTCCCTTCCAGAAAGTCTGAATCTCCACTTCCATCTTTGGCAATAGGTAGTTTAAGACAAATGGGTTCTGGAGGTCATACATCAAGGTTATTCATGGCAGTGGGAGGAAATGCCTCCCTTTTGGGGAGTAGTTGGTCATCCATCAAACTGAACTCTTCTACTCCCCATGTCCTTTAACATACATTGTTTCAGGGAGTAAGAATATCAGTGCTTCTTCCCAGATTGGGAACTTTTTTTATTCAAAGATGATTTTGGTGCCAAAGACAGAAAATGCCAAGAGACCAGTTCTGAATCTTTCTTTCCTGAACCTTTTTGTGACAGTGCCCAAATTCAAAATGCTGTCACAATCACAATCACTTACCTCTTCTTCCTCATTTAACTTTTCTGGTAACACTAAATTTAAAAGATGCTTATCATCACATGCCTATTCAGTCACATCTGAGGTGTTTCTTACGATTTTGTGTGCATGGATCACATTATCAGTTCTCTGCCTTGCCCCTTGGACTATTTACTGCTCTGAGAGTTTTTACAGAGTCTAGCTGCAGTTATAGCTCACTGCAGGCTACAGAGTATCCACATTTTTTTCAATATTTAGATAACTTGCTTATCTTTGCAGAGTCTTTTTAAGGTATCAGGAATCGCTTACTTGAGTGAGACATCTTCTACATAAGCTGGGACTCCAAGAGAACATTCAGAAACCTTTTTTGACTTCATCACCCAGGAATGAGTTATTGGGGATTCTGCTAGACATCTTAGTTCAAAGAACATTTCTTCAATAGAAAAAAATAGATCAGGCTCCATTCTCTGAAGGGGAATATCACTGGATTTTGGGGTCTCATAGCTTCTCTGATTCTCATGATACCCTTGGCAAGACTGCACATAAGAAGGCTACAATGGTACCTGTAGTCTCTTTGGTCTCACACCAGTACCCATTATCTTTTTCAAATCACAGTTCTGGGGTTTGTCAGAAGAGAAATCACTTGCTGTAAGCAGTAAATACCACTAAATCTAGGTCTCATGCCCACTACAAAGCAGTCAGTCACCACAGATGCTTCAGACTTTGCCAAGGAAGCAGTTTTATGAGGGATAAAAGTACAAGGTGTTTGGGACACAAAGGACAGATAGAAGCACATAAATATAAAAGAGATGCTTCCTCTGATCAAGATACTCAACTCTCTGAATCACCTATGATGCCATGAACCTCTTCCAGTTTTTACAGAAAATACCACAGGCATGTCATACATCAACAAGCAAGGGAGAACCAAGTCTTACCCCCTTTGCAGACTAGCCATGTTAGCTTGGGATAAAGCTTTACGGTACATTCTCACTTTATATGCATGCAACATTTCATCAGAGCAAACTTTTGTGGCAGATAAGCTTAACAGGACAGAGGCATACCCTCATGAATGGAAACTACGTCAGGGGGGGTCTTTGAAGATTTGATCCATTTGTGGGGAGTTCCTCAAATAGACCTCTTTGCCACATTTCATAATCAGCTGGCAAAACTCTGCCCCAGAATTCAATGCAAGAAGGCCTAGAAGGCAGACGCCTTTTCACTTCCATGAACTAGAATGTTCCTGTATGTATTCCCACCCTTTTCACTGAAATCCATGGTACTTCTAAAGATTCCGAAGGAATCCATCAAGGTCACTGTGGTGACTCCCTTCTGGCCCAGGAAACAGTGGTCCTCCCTTCTTTTGGAAATGGCAAGGGGCAACTGCCACAATCTCCCTAACATAATGGATCTACTCACACAGGAACAGAGGTGTTTAATACACACTGACCCAAATCAAATTCAGCTGACTGCCTGGATGATAGGGTCTTAATTCCACTTAAGCACCTGTTTATTGAGGATGTAAGGCAGGTAGTAATGGAGGCAGGAAAGCCTACTACTAGAAAATCATATATTAGCAAACGGAAAAGATTTTCTAGTTGGTACAACAACATAACCAGCACCCATTCAGGGCTAGTGTTCCTCTGGTTTTGCGATATTTGTATGTGTTACTATCCTATGGAATTTTCACTCTTCCATCAAAGTTAATTTGTCAGACATTTCAGCATCTCTGCCCATGGATTCCTCCTCTTTTAATGCATTATCATGTGAAAATGTTTTTTGAAAGGACTAACAGACCACAAACAAATCAGAGACTCCTCCTTTTGGATCTTACTTTTGTGTTCGAGAAGCTGTAATTTGCTCCATTTGAACCAGTTCATCAGGCTGACTTGAGGTTCTTCAAATGGAAAACTATTTTACTTATTTCTTTGACCTCTGCTAAAAGAATAACCAAGTCACAAACTCTTATAGTGAGTCAACTCTTACTCATTTTCTACAGAGACAGCGTTTCTTTGAGAACAAATCCTTCTTTTATGCCTAAACTGATATCTAAGTTTACTTTAAGCCAAACTATCCATATATATATATATATATATATATATATATATATATATATATATATATTTTTTTTTTTTTTCCCTTTTTTTTTAATTTCTAGCTATGTCCTCTCACAGCTCAGCATCCATCTCTTAGTTGGAATGAAAGCTCTAAAGGGTTTGGTCCTGAAACCTATCTTTTTAGGCAGTCAGCTTGCACTGCCTGAGTGTGTGGAAGGTGCTAGAAGCTTTGGGAGCTAGTCAGCTGTTATACCTCTGGCAGGATATAACCCATATAGCTAAGGCTACTACAGCAGTGCTCATTCAATCATTTACTGTTATGGGAAGTTTACTTCTACAACTGTACTCTTTTCACAATCCAATGTCAATAATCTTCTTAATACAGTCTTATTAACTAAAAATGTATCTGTATCTGCTTTAAATTTTGTATGTTCTACAATTTCACTCAACTTGATTTCTGAGGCACTTAAAAATTAGTAATGGGACTTCTATGGACCTAATTTCTTTTATTGCAACACTGGTTCATAGATTACAAAATTACTTCTTTCCTTTGCTATATTTGATCTTTAATGTAAAAAAGTCAGCCATTTCCATATATAAAAGAAGGGTGATAAGTTAGAGCTGTCCAATTATAGGCTAGTTAGACTTGTGTCTATATTCTATGAATATGATGTGTGAATTATGTTGAGAGTATTGAAGGGCCTTGGAAAGAAAATCACTCCGAGAGAATTTTGATTTATATCAGCATGGTTTTAGCCCTGGGAAATCTTTTCTGACTAGCTTAGTAGAGTTCTACAACCAGGTGTCTTTAGCAATTAATTTTACTTGCTTATTTGGGGGTTTCTTAATGGATTAAACAAAGGCTTTCAATACAATTTCACACAGGTCAACTGTCCATCAATATTTCCAGTCACTAAGAATTTTATAACTCTTAACATTTCATTAGTCCATATTGAAGACTGCCTGTGCAGTCAGGGGTGGTGTTGTCTCTTGCTGATCTCTGTTTTTCTCACTCACTCTCCTTATGCTCTCACACACACACACACACACACACACACACACACACACACACACACACACACACACAAACACACACACACGCGCTTACTCACTCTCACATATGCACACAAACATACAAACATGCTGTCTTCTTTTTCATATTGTTTAGTTTTTCCTTTAAATTTTATGATTGGCATACAGAAAAGTACTGTTTGGCAAGTTAAAAAAGATGGCAACCATTTTTTTTTCCTTTTATGCCCAAGTTTCACTGCTTAATATGTTTCCCTGAAGGGGGCAGACTTGTTTCTTTTAGTGTGCATTGCCTGTACATTAGCATCCTGCTCAAGAATGTTCATTCTCCAATCAGGGTGGAGATGTACACATCTTCCATTCTCTAAGCATCTATAACATAACTTTTACAAAAATTTTCAACTTGAGCTGAGCAAGTCAATTTGAATTTTATAACTAATAATGCAAAGTAATATACTTCTGAAGGCCAGTTGTTAAACCCAATTTATGTCTTAATGGAGCCATTTTACATGAGACAAGTGAATATAAAGATATGAGAATTCTAATTTCTTCTTACTTTTTATTTGTCAGTCATGCAAATAGTATTAGAACACCGTTCCTTGCATCTTATGGGGATTATTATATTTTAAAGATATTTGAAAGATGAATCAAACTTTGTTCTTCTATATAACACATACATTTGATGTGGTTTTCTTCATGGCTGAAGTTGTCATTTCTCTGCCTTCATTGCTTGTTCTGTATCATTACAGCTCATAAAAAAAAAAATGTCACAGTCATACATAAAAAATTAAATCAGCAGTCAAACTACACAAGAATGACAGCATGCCTGCCATCCTCAGAAAAAAAAAAAAAAAAAACAGTCGGTGACACAAAGCCCATAATTATATAGACATGCAGTTTCAGTCCAGCCAAGTAAATGTGTGCAGAAGCAATGTTTGTACTGTCATGAATAAATTCACAATAGCAAGGAAAGCAGTCTGTTAACTGATCCATTTTTCCTCTAATCCCTATTCCTGTATTGCATTCATAACACTGTTATTTTTCATCTATCAGTGACACTCAGAAATTTCCAAGTAAAAGCACATGCATGTTGAGGGTGTGTCATTTTAAATAACTTATTAACTTTTAATGATTGTTTTACCCAGTTTCCTCTGTACTATATAAATGGTTTGTGTAAATTAATTCATTATCTGGTGAAGTTCTGAAGTGGTCAGGACGAAAGTGTTTATCATTTGTTTTATTTTCTTCAATAAAGTCCAGAATTGTTTTTATTGAATTTGGCCTGAATATATGCATATTTTACTGTGGAGTGGCTCATCCTTTTGTTCCTGTTTGGCATCTTTGTGTTTTGCAACAGTTTTTCCTTTTGTCTTTTTTCACATGCATGTTGAACCAGCAAACATCCTTACCACTGCAGTACTTCACAATTAAGCCACTGCATTTCTACCATGTATGCACAGTCACTAAATGACTCAAAGTAAATGATTTTCTCAGTGATCACTAATCAGTTCCACTGCTGCTGTAATGATTTTCCATTTACTAATGACAGCTTTACAGTATCCACTAAAGCCATTGTAATATACTCAATATCTCAGGAAAACAAACATTTCTAGAAGTGAACTCAACATTTTATATCATTTTGAAGTGTTTCATATTCATTTACAATATTTCAATTATTTTCTTCTTACTTTAAAAAGTCTACAGTTTCCTAAGTCATTTGTCATATAAATTGAGTAATCCACAAGTTAATATAAAGCATTAAACTTTTTCCAAACAATTCAGGTCCATTTATGCATTTTCTATGCAAAGCAGGCCCATTAATGTTTGTTGTTATGAATCACAGTAATACATTAACATGTAAGGCCAATTATACATGTAAGTCTTTCTTGGCTACTCATACACAATGCCTGAGGTTCACATGAATGTGGAAAGTAATGCAATCCAGAGCAGTCCTTAACAGTCCACAGCAAGTTGCATGAATGCACAGATAGCCCCTTATATGCTCAAAGCTAATTATGTTTAGAGAAAGAGAAATAGAATCACATGCATGTGAGTTTCCACAACAGTGAAGTATAACCCCAGGCCATCTTATATTATATTATATATATTATATCTGGCACAGCTTATCACTTCAAAGTACTCATCATTTCCTAAGTGATGGTACTCATACACACAGGAATATTTATCTTTGCAAAAAGCACCTCTCCCAAGAAAAAAATTAAAAAAACAAATAAAATAAAACAGCAGCTGTACTGCATGAGGCATGTATAAATGACATTTAGGTGTAATACTCCAAAAGTCTAGCTAAGGCAATGCACAACAGCTGTAGCAATTATAATTAATATAAAAAATGATGATTGCATAAGGACTTTTATCCAACAAATATAAGTGAAATGTGAATGTATTCCTTTAACAAAAAAAAATTACACTGGGCATAGCACCCAGGCCACTTATGGACAGAGGTAGCTTATAAATGCCTGGCCCTCAATATCCTGTTTAGTTAGATACAGGACATAATTATTCTTTCAGGAAAACTTGGTTAGGCTTAAAAAGCCTTGTAACAGTCTATGAATCTATGAATAATGCAACCAGGATTAATTCCACTGAGGGTTTACTTGGTTTGGTTAAGATGTTGTCATACCTCAGTGGGAGTGGTTCTAACCATGTGAATCACAGACCTGCCCATACATTCTTCATTCTGGTACTGGCACTTCTAATGATGGCAGCACGTGTTATGGTACAAGGGCATGCTCTGAACTAGTCAGATAAGGAGAAAAAGATCACAGTCTACATTCTGAATGAGTCATACCTGTATCAGATCCAGACATGCGTAATGGTGTAATGGTGAATGAGTGAAAAGGGGTTGGTTGAGCACCTGAAATCACTGACAGGAATCACCCTTCTTGGGCCAACAATACCATTACACATATAATGGCCTTTAGAGGCACAGGTCTGACCAGATGTCTGAGTGGGCTGACCAGACAGTGTCGAGTAGACCTGAGTTTTATAGTAAGTAAAAGTTTTTTTTTTTTTTTTTAAGTTTTTTGGTCATATTAAATATAAAGGAAAATAAAAGTAAAATAAATAAAAAGTAAACTATAAGAATGTTTTTAAGAATGTTACATAACTGAAGGCAATTGCTAGATGAAAGCTTCATTAATGCAGATACACATCTATGCAATTATAATAATGCAAAAGAAAGCATAACTGTACACATAACTGCATCTGTATACAAATATATGAAATGTTTATGTGATAACATACTTTGTCTGTAAAAATACAAATGTAATATATGTATGTGTAAAGAAATATATGTAAGTACAGATATATATGTCTGTAAATTACAGATATACATCTGCATGAGTTCTCTTACAACTTTTTCATGTGTATAAATGTATGTATTAATACATAACAAAAATGTATTTCCACTTAATTTCATTTACAATGTTGCATTACCCTAATTCATAGTTAAAGACCATTTTTGTAAACAAATGATTTTGTGTAGGCCAGAAAATATTTATTAGTACAATAATTACATAAAACAGCAATTTCTTCCACAATAATAACTGCACATATAAAATGGCTTAATTCTCAGTCAGGCACCATACTACAATCAGAATGAAGGTTATGGAGATGAGAGTGGAGGTTGTTGTATCAAGTGAATGACCAGCACATAGTGAGAAATGAATGACCAGTTGTATTACTTCTGTATACATTTTTAAACCCTTCCGTTATATACTTACAGTTATCAGGCAGAAAACTATCAAAGCACATATCGATGTACTGAAGTATACATACACCAACCATCTGTAGCACATTCTTTTTAAGTATGAATTGAAAGAAACAGAAAATGTCCTTGAATTGCTACATTTTTGGTGCCTTCACAGGTTCTGCCTGAACAGAACTGACACACCATTACATGCAAACCATACAATTTTAAAGTAGAACCTACTGTAAACAGATATGGAAAAATTCCAGAGAGTACCCTGCACCCAAACAGACAAGCTGTGCACGTACATATAAAAGTGTAACACGTTATTTATAAACTACACTAAAAGAAAGATTGGGACAATACTAGATATAAGATATTCTTCTTCTTCTGTTGGCTTTTCCAAAGTTAGGGGTCGCCACAGCGCATCACCTGTCCACTCATAATTGGCAGTGGAATTTTATGGTGTTGAGTTGCCATCCTTCCACAGAGGGCACACACACACACACACACACACACACACACACACACACACACACACACACACACACACACACACACACCTAGGACCAATTTAGAGTATCCTATCCACCTACAGCATGCCTTTGGGATGTGGGAGGAAACTGGAGCACCTGGAGGAAACCCACACAACCACAGGGAGGACATGCAGACTCAACACAGATGGCACCCCAGCCGAGGATTGAACCAGAAACCTCATTGCTAACTGCTGCACATAAGAAATAAGATAGTAATAAATATTTAAATGAATACTAAGCAAATATAGATGTGATTGAAATACCTTGCATAGTAACTATATCAGTAATCTTAAAGAAAAATGTGAAATGCAGATAAACATTTGTCACATGTCTTCTCTATCTAGCATATGACTAGATAGAATAAAACAGGCTCCAACAGAGCAGGAGAACTAAGAGACTGGTTAAAGCTGATGATAAGCATGAATAAAGTAGTAAATGCAGTATTCTGTCTCAAACTGATTTCATTAATGTATACTATAAACTATTTATAAAGGATGGGAACTGAAGTCCTACAATACCTTCAATATATTACTGAAACCGTTTCTAAATGATCTCTCAGTATATTAATGCAGTGTGCAGTCTTTAACTGATTTTGTTACAAGTAAGTCTTTATAAAGGGTGGTTTTAGTTAGTACAGGAAACTGCAAAATATTAATCTCCACAACTTGAAAGAAATACACATTCTTTCCAAATATGTATAAACACATCCCTTATCATTGATTGCAAGTATTTATCCTTAAAGACTTCTCATATCATTCTTCCCACATATACATAAGCACTTCCAATATCAGTGTTCCCTTGTATGCACAAGCACTTCCTGTACACTTCTGATTTACTTTAAAGATTTATAAAAATAAACTGTTTTAAAATAACAAATTCAATGCCGTGTAAATTATCTGTGACTTTATTGTGTGTATTTTCTCATTTGTCTTAACTCACCTATCACTTTTCTCTCTTTTTCTTATTTTAATTGTGCATTCCTTTGTCAACTCTTATGTTCTTTCTCTCCCATTTCTGTTCATTTTTAGAGATCCAAATTCCTCAGGAGAAGCCCAAGTGCATACCTCCCAGGTTAGTGAGCTTTCAGCCTCTGCTCATATAAAATTTTATAAAAATAAAATTATTTTAAAGTAACAAACTGAATTCTGTGTAAAATTATCTTTGAATTTTTTGGTGGGCATTTTCTCTTTTGGATCAACCCTCCCCATTTTCCTCCTTTCCCTTGTTTTAATTGTGCATTTCTTTGTCTATTATTTATGTTTTTCTCTCTTACTTTTTTGTTCATTTGTTTAGAGATCCAAATTCCTCAGGAGAAGCCCAGGCGCGTGCCACCGAGACTATGGAACTTTCATCCTCTGATCATCCAGGTATGTCCTCGCAGGGTCAACAGGGTGGTAACAGTCCTGCTGATGCCCTGGAACATGGCAACCTGGCAAGCGTCAATAAACAGGGGTCCCAGGACTTGGTTAAGGATTATCTGGAGCAGATCATGGATAGACAGCTTCAGCCAATTGAGGCCTCTCTTTAGCAGGTTGAAGACTCACTTCCTCAGTTGAACAAAATGCCACCACTGGCCCCTACCCTCTCAATATCAGGATCTTCCACTGCACCACCATCTGGTAGTGGAAACATATGAGGCTCTGTGAACTGGGGTCTCTTGCTGGGCACCACTCATTGTCATCCCTTCTTCTCATATCCTGTCTTCTATATGCTATTTCCTACTTCCCACCAATTCTACCCTCTTAAATAAAAAATATTTGAAAAAAAATGTGAGGGGGGGGGTCTGTCCTTTCCTCTCCAGCCTCATTTAGTACAGTCCTCTCAATGTGTTCCTTCTTTATCTCCCTCTTTGTTGTGCTTTGCCGTTTCCAATCTTTCCTATATCCCCTTTTCCACTCTTTATTGTAAACATCAAGGTGTCCAAATAGAGACCCCTATTTAAAACATAATAAACCCCTTTATTTTTTTAAATATTAATAATAAAAGCTGCACAGACTGCAACTTAAGAAGTCTTTCAAGTGTACCTGCATATTGACACATCCTTCTGCAATGTCCTAGTAAATATCTAGTCATGCAAAGCCTACAATTTTCACATAGTCCTTTGCATATACTTAATGCATATTTCTAGGCACATTATGCTTTTGCTGTAAAGTTGGCATGTTGTTCAAAATCCCCTCAGTTCTACTTACAGTAGGTTTATTTGCATACATATGTAGCGGTGCACCTTCTGGATAACTGCTACTCAGCCACAAATAGCCTCACTATGAATGTCACTCTTAAACAGAAATTTATTGCACAAACTATATTTGGAATCTGGAATATCATTTTGATTGATGTTTCCTTTAAATTTAACTTTGATCATTAGATGGCTAAAGAGGTATATATTGTGAAGGTTAGTGAGTCAATGTTTGATGGACCTCAGGCCTGAACACTGCAATGCAAAGTTCTGAGAAATGTTAAAAGCAAGCTGAAAAATGTGGAAATAAAAATGCTAACTATAAAGATACTGCAAATTGTATAAAGTACTAAAGAGAAAAAAGTAAATTCTTTATCACTTCATATAAACTGTTGATAGGACACTAACCAAAGTACTGTGCACTATTCTGATGATCTCATATCTACAAACAGGATCCGGACACATGCTCGACTAGCATATGTCCGAATCACAAAACATCGAACACACATACACGACAGGGTTTAACATCAACAAGCGCTTCCATGTATGTGTGCCTGTTTCATAGATTGGACTACAGTGCGGGTAAGGGAAAATTCCATTTTCCCCACTGTAGTTTGATTTCTAAGTGAGAATAATAAAGTGGGGGAGTGTGGGGGGTGCAGGGGGGTGAAGCCCCCCTGCAGAAACGTAGATTTTTTGTTTTAACTACACATACATGGAAGCGCTTTTCGATGTTAAGCACTTCCGTGTATGTGTGTTTGATGTTTTGTGATTTGGACATATGCTAGTCGAGCATGTGTCCTAGACCCCTGCAAACATATAGGTAGGGCTCAATATGTTTAACAGACAGAAACAGAAATACTTCACTATCTGTAGCAAAAACTATTATACATAGAGACTAGAATACCTTAATTTGGGCAGCCTTGAAGACACACATTGCAGTGGATCATTGTATAAAACATAAGTGCCTTGGTGAAACTGACAGAGTCAAAATCTGTCAAACAGTTGGACATAATCTGCCATCTTTAAATAAAAGAAAACCTATGCAAACAGGTGGACATCCCGTCAAGATACAAAATGAATGGCTTAGTTAGACACATAAGGAGGTATTAGTTCACAGCTAGAACACGCTTAACTGGAGCAATCTCTTTGTAGACAGCTGGGTACAAACAATAACAGAACTCAAGAACAAACATTAGACAAATATATTTTTATCCAAAGAATGTTTTATTAAAGGGCTTTTAACTTCAACCACATGTGTGAAAAGATGCACTGTTGATCTTCACATCAATAAGCAGATAAATGGGCCACCTACATAAACCAAACAGGCAGTGTCTGTAATTGGCATTTATTATTCTGCATTTCTATTTATTTTGATATTGGATGAGGGGTGTGGAAACTGAACTGAACAGCCTATCAGGAAGCATGTATGTTTTATTTTTTATTGGACTTAAATCATGAGGAAGGAAAAATGAATCTTAAATTTTTAGAAGATATTTTTTAACTGGGAAATTTTAGACAAAAGGAGCAGTGGATTCTGAAGAAAATAATTTCAGTCTGAATTTTACATATTGCACATCTGGCTACATTAGTGTGGTGTGTTTGTGGAATCTTGATATGACTGCCAATATAGTATACTTCTGAAACATTGTATTCAAATGATCTTTGAGACTGAAGGGTTCTTCTATTCTTCTTTGATTCCATTTAATCCATGAATTTCTGAAATGCAGGATAAGTAGCAATGCACCAACTGATACATTGTAGATGACAGCACCTGCTATATTAACCCATTCCCTTAATATATTATGAATAAGGCAGTGACTGTCTGCTGTCTGCAGTGCTTCCTGGGACTATGCTACCATATGGAATGTATAGTCGCATATCTTGATTGTGGTCAGTTTCAACCTCAGGCAGTAAATCCATTTGTATTATGATGCATTAGTCCCATACATGCATCGAGTTTTGTGAAAAGGATCCAAAATCTTTTTTTTTTTTTAAATGTTTGAAAGAGTAATAACTAATGCCATAATTTTATAATTAATAACATTTTTTCTTGTCTTACACCTCAGATAATATTTCAACTATAATAATTCTGAAGATGTATTCTCCTTTGAACATGTCTTGCTTCATAAATTAACTGACAAGTCAAACAATCTTCTTGCCAACAATTTCCCAGAAATGTAAAAGAAATGTTTAATTTACCTTATGGTGTTCAGGTTTCTGCTAACCTTTTTTGTCATTTAAAAAAGTAATGAGAAGTAATGTGCTCAAATAATTCATCCTGCTATCAAGTTGCAAATGAGAATCTCATTTTGTAAAACCATTAAAATAAGATCAATGCAATGCAAACTTTTTTAGAATAATTGCTTTTAAACCAATGACTCATAGTGTCATCAGCATATTACATTTTAAAGCATCTTTGCCTCCCCCATAGTTTGCTTTACCAAACTGGAAGCTATTTGCCGCATACCTATATTGAAAGTTTTGCATAATCTTTCTTTATGGTACTGTTATACTGTTTATATAACCCATTTTGGATCATCTCCTTAGTAACAGAAGAATGTTGTTCAAATTCTTATTTTGACTATATTCTTATTTCTGCAGCTTTTGCTTTTCAAAGACTGCATAATTGCTTTTTCTATCCAACATTCAGATCTCATCTCTAGTTTTGCTGTTTTAGCTCCAAAATCATTATTTTTTTTCTGTTTTTCTCTCTGAATGTACTTATATAGTGACTAAATACCAGTTTAGACTGTTTGAAGGCAAGGGTAGTATATCTATTTAGATTCTGAGATGCCCTCAAGGTGACATACCAAGGTTAGTACGAAGGGCACCTTGATCATTTCATTTACACACTGGTGATTCACAGTCAGAATCACACATTTGTCAGGAAACATTCAGCGCATCATACGGTGAAGTGAATGTCACTCTCAGCTGTTCCATACGCCATTCAGTTCAATGTCACATTGAAGGACAGCATATCATAGTTCATTCAAAAAGAAGTGTGACTGGGTTTGTGCTCACAGCATGCTGCCTATGGATGTCCTACAATTATAGGGATGCAATTAGGAAGACAGCACTTGTGACAACTCATACTTAGGACCTGTACAGAATTTCATGGAACAGATGGGTGGTACACACAAAAGAGCAAGCTGTGTCCCTCAGCTGTAAATGAGAATCTGAATGTATGTAGGGGGGTTAGCATGCAATGGAGCACCCACCAATGTAGCAGTGCACCCATCCATAGAAGGAGTTTTAAACCACAAATCATGCATAAATGCAGCATGTGTGATCATGCCTAAATATGGCATAGTTCATGTTTAGGGAATATATGTTTAGAAGTACAGCTCCTTACTGAAATGATAGGACTCACAATGCTGATTCCAAAAATGCCAAATAAAAAATAAAGAAGACTGAGTATTGATCATCCCTTTTCTCCTTTTAAACTTCTTTCTTGAAATGGGGCAATCCCCTCTGACCCCTCAATTCTGGGGCAAGCCCCTACTCTCCCTGAACTGATATATACCAACTCCATGATTACCATACTTGGAGAAAAAGACAATACTCAGAGAAATAGCAATAATGGCGAAATAAATCTGGAGTTTTGGTCATTCTGTCTACATATTCCAGGACTCAGAATTGTATGGCTCAGCAATTCAGATTTAATTCATCACATATAATCTTACTACTATCAGTTCTTCAGGAGCTATTATTTGTAACTTGTGCTGGGTAAAAGCAGGTAAAGAAATAGAGGTCATTTCCTGTTTTTCCTTGAGACAGGTACATGCACCTGGTGAGATTCTCATTTTACCTAGTGGTAATATATAAAATAAATTGGATCAAAAACATGTGACGAGGATGTAGTGCAGGGTGGCAATATAGAACTTGTTGTATGAAAACTGTGCAATACTGTCTCAGAGTACACCAAAAGTACAGAGCAGGTATGCTTCTGCAGTAGCTTACTGGCAGAATACACCAAACCTCATGTAAGGAACTTAACACACTGCACAGCATTCAATGCTGGTGATGGCTATATACACTGTGTACCATTAATTTTAGTCCGGTATGTAAAAATGAGCTGTACAATTCAGAAAGAATATTACATTAAGATTACTAGCTATTTCTGTGTACTACTGCAAATGTATATATTATCTGGATTCTAGGCTATAGGAATTTTGCCATAAGAGTATTAAATACTGCTATATCATGGAACTCAATTGGCCTGTAATACTTCAATTTCATCTGACCAATGTCCTCATGGACAGTGATGGTTCTATTAGTCTACTATATCAGTGGCAGCTGTATGTTGGGAATATTTCAAGCCAGCTTAAAATAGATGTAGTGCATGTACTGGTGTGTTTGTGTGGGTGTGCACGTCTTTGTGCTTGTGTGTGTTTGTGTATGTGTGACTATGTGTTTTTGTGGTTGTGGGGGTGTTTATATGTGCATGTGTGTGTTTGTACATATGTGTATTTACTGGCATCTACAAGTCTGCTTTAGTGCTGCTATAGTAGTAATAATTTTTAACTGTAAAAATAACAGAATAATGATCCCTTGTTATGCATGTGGTGGTGGCTAGGATTCATAGGGTATCAAATGCAGAGTTTACCTGATTGCTTCCAGACAGCATATGCCTGTGACTATATAGCAGGTCCATCACTTTAGGATGTCACAGTACACAGACTGTCTGCTTGTTAAGTGCATTTAACCATCTTATTCTAGTGGTTGCTCATTTGCATATATTCTGACCCAACAGCCACCTGCTTGGTGCATATTTTCAAATCTATTCTAAACTCTGAATGAAGAGTAAGACTCTTCCATTATTTCTCACCAAACTATAACTGTACAGTATGTATCATCTTAAGTGTTCTATATTGTGTAAGAAAAATGTATACTTGTTGCACAGGTTCATATAATTTTATTTTTTTTTTAAATTTTTTTTAGTTATATGTCATTCTAGCATTCTTAAAAATTGATATTGATTCTCTCATGCTATCCCATTAGTCCTTACTGGCTTAAAGTAACACTGACTCAGCACAGTAATGGATCATGGGACATAAGACCTATGTTTAAATTCTCACTAATTGGCATAGACTGCACTCAGTAAGAGATTTAAACAGAATACTTAATTTCATTTGCTACCAAATAAATCAGTAAGCAATTATTGGCGAGTTCCTTCACGAGGTAGACCCTGTTTTTCACAAAATCTCACCAAGATGACACTGATATATAGAATATATTTATATAGCATATATCATGGACAGAAGTAGGTTAAAAAATAAGAAAAGATAGCTAAGTGCCCAAGACCCAGGATAAAAAAGTGCCCGATCCTGGTAGGCCCACTGGTGCTAAGAGTAGAAAAAAATGACAGTGTAGAATCCTCAAGACACGGAAACAATCCTAGAATGGGGCTAGGCCAGGCAAAGGGTGAGGATGTTTCCCTTATTGTAGAATGAAGTTGCAGGCCCAAAAATCGCAAAAACTGATAGGCCAAAAAAAACAAAACATAAAGATGATAGAGTGGACTATTTAGGATAAGAAAAAAGTATGCATTGTTACTATTATGCAAAAGCACAGAATTTCCAGACAGAAGGTGTATAAAAAGATTGACAGAGAAATTAGAGGAAAGAAAGATACTTGCAAAAGAAAACCTGTCAGAAGCTTCAAATAAAAATGTATGTTCATTAATACAACAGATTTATAAAAAACATATTGGGCCATTTGGAAAAATTAGTGACCGAGGAAGGTTAAAAATATAAAAAACAAAATCTACAGATTTTTGAAAGGTACAAAAAGAAATATGGACATGGGTAAGAAAGAAAGATCTGATATGGTACAATATTTATGCAAAGTAGAAAGCCAAATTAGTCAGTACAAAAAGGCAACCCCCCCCAAACATATTTGAAAAAAAACACAGGCTAAGGCATCTAGATATGGAAAATTTCACAATACAAAAAACTAAGATCACACAGAGGGAGCACAGAACAGAAGATAAGTAAAGCAGAAGGTAAGAAACAGAAGCCGAAGTTATGGAGTACTTGCAAAGTGAAGGGTTTATCATAGAAAGTATAACACAGGGTATATCACAGCATGATGGAATCAGTTCCCCAAGTAAGGAGAAACAAGATGAGCAGTACACATCAGAAAATGAAATATGGATGTGGGAAAGAAAAACAGATTGAACTGTACTGCTGATCTAACCAGCGTATTCTATATCTAAAAAGCTCAGCTCTACTTGATTCCTAAGTAGAATATTCTCTATCTGTAAAGCCTAGCACTTGCTTCTAAAGTACTTTTTTACTTGATATAGCAGTTTTATTATACATAGTACCCCACCAGCCAAAACCCCCTTTCGATCACCCACATCCCCCGGAGTCTTTTAAAGTCCTTGTCTATTCCTTCTAGCATGTCGAGGGATCAGTTGCTAGTGTCCTCTCCTGCTCAGCTGGTGAATCTGGGAATATTGAGGCAATGTTACAATTGTCTCATGTACACGGACAACCCTCTCCTTCTCCCACAAAACACAAATACATGCGAGAGATGCAACTATATAGCCAAACTGGAAGCTGAGCTCTCTCAACATAGGACTGGTAAGACCAGACAGGAGGAGAAGGTAACCACACACACACCACAAACCCATTCTCACATAGTACTATCACAACTTCAAATCATACACATAAATACACAAAGACATATTCAGAGGCTCTGATCACAAATCTACCAAAACAGCAGAGGCCACCAAAGCAGACACCCAAACAACTGCCACCTCAGGACACAACACATGCAACACATAGACCACATAGTCAGTGTGCCAAACAGTCACAGCCCTTAAGGCCAAACACAATGCCAGACACACTCGTCATTGGTGACTCTATAGTCAGACACACTGACATCCCGCTCATCAGATTGAACAAGGAAAAGGTCACAGTAAGCTGCCTGTCGGGCGCTAGAATCCGCCACATAACGCAAGCACTCAGGTCTCTCAACAGCAGGTACAAGTACGACTCTGTCATTGTCCACGCTGGTGTGAACGACCTGAGACGTACCTCCTTGGACTACATGAAAAGAGACATAGAGGAGCTCTCTGATTATGTAGCCCAGGCAGGTATGACCCTGACCTTGAGCAGTATCCTACCTTCACCAAGAATGATGCCACAATACAGTGACAAGATGATCAGCTTTAATAATTGGCTTAAACTCTGGTGTCATTCAAAGGGGATCCAATGTCTGTCTGCCTGGGATGACATGCTGGACAAGCCACGCTGCTTCACAAGGGATGGCTTGCACCTGTCACCCCTGGGCTTCCAGATATTGGCAAAGGCTCTTGCCACCCCATAGTGCCGTTTTTAGGCAAGGCCCAAATTCTAAACCTTCCACCCTAGAACACAAAAAGGAAAAAACTAAGGGTAATGCTGCTCAATGCCAGAAGTCTCAACCTCAAGATGCACGCAGTCGAGGCCCTTCTCAGTATGGAGAACATCGATGTCTGTGCTGTGACTGAAACCTGGTTCAAGGCTCCCGAGAGCACCCCGGCACTATCAGGCTTTACCTCATATCATGCGTTCCGGCCCCAAAATCCAGACAACACCAAGAAAGGAGGGGGGGGTGTCTATATTCATCAAGAACAACCACACCTCAAGGTTGGTGGCAATGCACGATGCATCGGAGACCATCCAGGTGCAATTAACCATAGGCAAGACTGCTCTGCAATTTGTAGCATGTTACAGGCCACCCTCTCAATCTCAGGAACCTCACATAGCATTCCTGAAAACACTGGAGTGGATAAATGTATCTCCAAACACCATCATACTAGGTGATTTCAACTACCTGAATATAGACTGGGATAACTACTCAAGCCCCAACACTCTAGCCCAAAGTTTCCTAGAGTTCATAAACTCAAATGCCATGGAACAACTAGTCACCATCCCCACAAGAGGAGATAACATACTAGATCTCATCATCACGAACATGGGGTCACAATGTTCAACACCGGAGGTATACCCTTCACTGGTGAGATCTGACCATAAACTAATCTCACTGGAAGTCCACATCCCGCCCCCACCTAAGAATAAAAAAGACCACAGTGAAGAACTTCTCAAAAGCTGACTTCACACTTCTAAAGGCTAGTGTGGTCTCTTTTAAGGCCCCCGAGACTGCGGAAACCATTACTCAAGCCGCTGAATCACTTACAAATGCCTTCTACCAGCACCTATAGGACTGCATGGATCAGGCAATCCCAAACAAAACAAAGACTCTTTGTACCAAAGGCAAGCATCCAGTTTGGTGGACCCCAGCCATAAACAAGCTCTACAACAAAAGGAGGAAGCTACTACAAGATAGAGCAAAATCCTTAAAAGGGAAAACACCCTTGATCATTATAAGTAAAAAACTAAGATCTCTCATAAAATCAACCAAGGCAAATTTTGAGAGAAAAGTCACTAAGGACTCAAAGGACAATCATAAGGCCTTCTTTAGCTATGTTAGAAACCTGGGAGGAAACTCCCAGATATGCTCAGAATTAGTTCAAAATGATGTAAAAATTACTGAACCTACAGACATTGCCAACATACTGGCTGACAGGTTCAGTGCAAACTCCCAAAGGTGAGATATCTATACCAGAGAATTATAGCCCCCAAACATCTCTAACGCTCAGGTGAGAACTGCTCTCTCCAAGGCAAAACACAGCATCCATGGGACCAGATGGTGTCCCCGGATGTTTGCTCCACGAACTCAATGAGGAATTAAACCCGCAGTTAGGGCAGCTGTTTAATCTTAGCCTCACCTCAGGATACGTGCCTAAGGAGTGGCGACGGCAACTGTGGTCCCACTTCACAAAGGCGGTGCCTCCACCGACCCGGGAAATTACCGTCCCATCAGCTTGACAAGCTTGATCTGCAAAGCTATGGAGAGGATCATAATGGAACTCATAAATAAAGACATAGGAGACTTGCAGACTTTGGATCCGACCCAGTTTGGCTTTGTCAAGGGCAGATCATGCCTTTTAACCCTGGTGGACTTTTGAAACAGTCACCAAGGCCATTGATGAGGGAAAGGCAGTCCACACAGCCTACCTCGACCTGGCAAAGGCTTTCGACACAATACCCCACTCAGGTATCATTGAAAAATTCATCAGCTTAAATGTAAACCCATACGTCACAAGATGGGTTGCAAATTGGCTAAGTGACAGAACCCACAGGGTCAGAGTTGCTGGCGCCATGTCAGACTCAAAGCCTGTCACAAGTGGTGTCCCACAGGGCTCAGTCCTGGGCCCTCTCCTATTCGGCATCTACTTTTCAGAAGTACAAGCAAACACAGGAGGATTATGTCTGACAAAATTTGCAGATGACTGCAAACTGGGCGCCATAGTTGAGAACACATCTGACACAGATATCCTTCAGAAGGGTCTTATAGAAATGGAAAACTGATGCCAGAGCCATGGCCTAAAGTTAAACGCCAAAAAATGCATAGTCATACACTTCGGGAAAAACAAGGTTACCCCTAGCTACCATATAGGCGGCAACCCACTAAGCACAGAAGAGGTTATCAGGGATCTGGGTACCCAGGTTGACAGTAACCTTTCATTTGACACCCACGCCGCCAAAGTAGTTAGGAAGACCTTCTACATTGCCCACCTGATCATGAAGGGATTCACATCTAGATCAAGGGAAGTCATCGTCTCCCTGTACTCATCACTCATCAGACCAATGATTGAGTACAATGCCCCATTCGGAAAGTATCTGACATGACACCTGCAGCAACTGGAAAGGCCCCAAAAGTTCCTCACCAAAAGGATAAAGGGTCTCAAAAATATGTCCTATGCTGCCCGACTGAAGAAACTACAGCTCTATTCAGTCGCTTACCGTCTGCTCAGAGGTGACCTGTGCCTGACATACAAGGCCATGTCCAACCCAGAATTGATGAACATGCTTCACCTCAAAAAATCTAGATCCGTCAAAACTACAAGGGCGGGAGACTTAAACCTTGACACGGTTATTAATAAGATGTGCTGGAGGGACAGATTCATCACCCAGAGACTCCCTATGCTGTGGAACAAAATCCCGGTACATGTGAGGCAGAGCACCTCGCTGGCTTTGTTCAAGAGAAATCTTGACCAATGGATGGGAGATCGCAGATATACCCCAGGGATTATCTCAGTGTCACTGCTTGACAGAGGCACAGCAAAATAATGGGCATAGTATCCTCCAAACTAAAGGGGTGGCAAAAGCCACAAAACTCTGGGCTAGGCTTATAAATGCCCTTGGGTAGATAGCCTAGTAAGAACCTATGAACCCATGAACCTATAATATGGCACAATATTTATGCAATGGAGAAAGCAAAACTAATCAGTACAAAAAGAGCAGCACCTAAGATATTTGAAGTGAAATAAAGGCAAAGACTTCCGGATATGGAAAATATTACAGTACAAAAAATAAGAAAAAACACAGGGAAGGTAGAAAACAGGACTAGTAATGGAGAAGTTAAAGAAATAGAATAAACCAAATAAAGACAAATACCACAGACAGATAAATGAACCTGAGCAGAAAAGCCAACGGAATAAACATAAAATAAAATACTTGCTCAGAGTCCAAAGCAGGCACTTCGTTCGACTGAAAAGTACTGTTGTAAATCAAGTAATGATAAAAGTTCAAGTCTATTCAGACCAGTCCATTCAAGATAATTCTCACAACAATAATGGCAGTGCAGCACATGTAGTTCTTCAAAAGGAAAATAATTATTCCAAGCTAGTAGTCCAATTAATTTTCCTTCAAGTTATTATCAAACTGCTAGATGTCTCTTCAGACCATACAAATAAGCGACCATGTAAAGAACCAAATACCATCCAGTATGCTAAAAACAGCAAACTCTTTATTAACATATGTTCGGTAAGCGCTTTCGCCAAGCGGCTTTTTCAAACCATTAGAAATACAGCATTACCAAAAGACATCTTTTATATAGTTCGAACATAATTAGTTGATTGAGAATATTCAACAACCAATTAACTACATAAAGGTATATACTATTGAGTAAACACATTAATAAAAACAGTCAAAGGTACATAAAAACTATCTATAAAAATGTTTAAGAAGAACTCAATATAAAAAACTTCTTTAATAAGTATTCACCTATAGCTAACTCTTCTATTCTTGAGTGCTGGTTTTAATGGAATCTTATCATTAAGACCAGGGTAGGTGTGTGCTTGTAACCTAATAATCCAGTTGGTTTCTACTTGTTCAGTGTGATTTCAAAGATCACCACTTCTAATACTGGGTACATTGACATACACAACTAAAAATCTAAAAGTATGTGTAACATCATTTTCTAATACATTTGAGAGTGCATTGATGTTGGATTTTATACGAATTTGATAAAAATGCTCCCTTATTCTATCCTTGAGTCTCCTGTCGAATTTGCCGACATAGAAGGCAGGATAGGATGTACAGGTGGCAATATAAACTACATATTCTGTCTCACAACTTGCATTGATATTAAATGTGAATACCTTAGCAGTAGTAGGATGTATAAACATATTAACAGTAGAAATACAAGAGCAGAAATTGCACCTATTACACGGATGAGTGCCTGTATAAACGACACTTCCATGATGATATTCCTGATTAGGGAAGCATAAAAGTCTATGTAAGTTCTTCTTATTTCTAAAAAGGAATTGTGGTTGTTCACCAACTATCCCCTTAATAACCGGGTCTACTGTTAAAATACTCCAATGTTTATAAAAAATCTCCTTAGTTTGCTGAATATCTTGTGTATAAAACAGTGATATTTTCTGTTGTTTTACTTTATTTAGATGCATCTCTGTTCTAACAGCCCTATAAAATTCATTACCCTGCTCAGAAAAAATTGGGCATGCCCTACCCAGTCTAAGACTTTCAATATACTTAAAGCCAGCATCAATTTCTCTGGTTCTACACTTCCTATCTACCAGTCTCTCATGTAAATTACTTAATTCTGTTTCAAAATTGGTATGGGCAGGATTCAACCTAGAAGCACAAACTGCTTGTCCCTTTATAATATTACTAAATATGTGGCTGAGATGCATACTGTGCCTATGTAATAAAGTGTTTCTATGGCACGATTTTCTATGGACACCTGTATTAAGTTTGCCATTGCTTAAACATTGAACGGATACATCTAGAAAATAAATATAATCTGCTGATACTGTCATTGTAAGTTTTAAGAAATGTGATAATGAATTAACCTGCTGCAAAAAATCCTCTAACTCTACTCCACTCCCTGTCCAAAAAAAAAACAAATCATCCTCAAAACGTCTGTAAAAACTAACATATTTTATAAAGGTCAAGTTGAAAGAGTTTTTGTTCTTCCCATGACGCCATCACAAGGTTGGCATAGCTATTGGCACAAGATGTGCCCATAGCTACGCCATCCTTCTGTAAAAATAAATTCTGATTAAAAGAAAAAATATTATTCTCTAATACTACCTCCAATAGCAAACAAAGTCTATTCTGTTAGGTAACATATCTGTATGCTTAGTCAAATACTGTTGTATACTCTCCAAGCTTAAGTCATTAGGAATATTAGTAAAAAGGGACTTTATATCCATGGTCACTAATAAAAAGGGATAATTAGCAGGTAGTATACTCGTCCCTTCATATAAATCTAATAAGAATTGTTTGGAGTCTCTTAGAACATATAAATTTGAGTCTACTACTGGTCTCAAAGTTTTTTCAATCAGTATAGATAAGGGTTCCGTAACCCATCCTCGACCTGCTACTAATGGTCTCATCGGAGGATTTAGTGGGTCCTTATGGACCTTAGGTAAACCCTGTATAACCAGAATGGGTGGGTTCTCCACCCATAATAACTCATAAATTTCAGTAGTAACTATACCAGTTTTAAGTATATCATCTAATGTATTGTAAATTTTTATAATGTGTGCTTGAACATCTGAAATGGTAATAGGGCTATAAAACTTAGTATCTCCTAACATTTCCTTCATACTTCGATCATAAGCTACTTTGTCTAGCACTACAACTGGGCCACCTTTGTCTGCTGGTCTGATCACAATATTCTTATCACTTCTCGAGTTATTCAAAGCTCTTTTTTGTCTAATAGTCAAATTACCTTTCCTATGCTTAGAGCTATTTTCATCTGCTGAGGAATAAATATCTCTTTCAACAATTTTGCAGAACGCATCTACTAATGGACATAGATTTTGAACAAAAACACTTGGTTTTCAAAACTGTACCCTCTGTGTTTCAACAGCAGCATTGTTAAATAATATTTTTAACTGTAAATTTCATGCAAACAACTTAACATCTAAAATAGTATCCACCATATTGCTTTTCATAGAGGGTATAAACGATAATCCTTTATTTAAACGATAATCCTTTATTTAAAACCTCCTGTTCATATTTATCTAATGGTCTGTGTGAAAGATTCCACACTAAGTCATTCTTTCCCACATTTTCTTTAACGTGGGCTCCTTCATTTCCCCTACTGTGGCCTTCCTTTTCTGCCTCCCCCTGCTCATGGAGCGGCTTCTCCCCCTGTTGTATATGTTGGAGATGGGGAAAGGACAAGGAACTTCTGTGGAATTGCAATTAATAGATGTTATAGGTGTTTTCCTATGTACAACTAAATAATTTCCTGGTAAAACATCGGTGCTTGTTAAATTCAAAGTGTCCCTATTATTTACTGCAGACTCAACAGTACCAATTTCACTATTTGAAACAACATCACCAGGCCTTACACTAATGTTACATTCTAAGGAGGCATCTTCAATTGCACTGATATTTCCCATGTTGTTTACTTCAACAGTATTATCACCATTAATGAGAACATTAACATTAGGAGCTGTAGCATTAAAAGAAACATTCCTACCATTCTTAACTTCTCTATTATTATTAATATTCAACACATGTTGATCATTTTGGTTGCCATATGCATTAATTTGTCTATTTAAATTGTTATTATACCTAGGCCAAGTAAAGACTTGGCTATGTGAAAATTCATAAGTGTCCCTTGATAGCTTATGTTTCTTCTGTTCCAACAATCTTTTCTCGAACAGAGAAACGCTATCAACTAAACGGTCAAGCAACGGCTCAACAACACTGTCTTTAAATTTGTCATATAAGTCATTCTGCTGTTTCTTTATACATTCTTGTAAAACATGTTCTTCAGGCATAAACAAATCATTCAGCAATGTCATATAACTGATGCTCACCTCGATGTTCAACTGTTGCCAGCGGTACAATAATTCCGGGTACATATTCCCTGTTGTCGGCATCTTCAAAATTCTCAACCTTCTGGGTATGATTTTCTTTTTGATACATGCTTCAAATTGGAAGCACTGCATTTGTAGATGTTTCAGTTTTAATAAATCAGATTCCAGGGAGGAGAGGGTGGCAGTCAAGATTTCAAAATCAGTATTGCTCAGAGTTTCGTTGCTGCTAGCGGCTACAAGTTCAAAATGAAGCAACGGATTGACGTCAGCAATGGTACAATCTTGTAGGCGTGAATAGAACGTTTTGCTCTTCACTACTTTATTTGGATTGTATGGTAATTCTAAATTATTATCAGTTAGATCTGCCATGGTTTTGCTGTGGTAACCAAGAATACAAAAAATAAACCAAATAAAACCAAATAAAGACAAATACCACAGACAGATAAATGAACCTGAGCCGAAAAGCCAACTGAATAAGGGAGCATTTTTATCAAATTCGTATAAAATCCAACATTAATGCACTCTCAAAACATGTATTAGAAAATTATGTTACACATACTTTTAGATTTTTAGTTGTGTATGTCAATGTACCCAGTATTAGAGGTGGTGATCTTAGAAATCATACTGAACAAGTAGAAACCAAATGGATTATTAGATTACAAGCACACACCTACCCTGGTCTTAATGATAGGATTCCATTAAAACCAGCACTCAAGAATAGAAGAGTTAGCTATAGGTGAATACTTATTAAAGACGGTTTTTATATTGAGTTCTTAAAAATTTTTATAGATAGTTTTTATGTACCTTTGACTGTTTTTATTAATGTGTTTAATCAATAGTATATACCTTTATGTAGTTAATTGGTTGTTGAATATTCTCAATCAACTAATTATGTTCGAACTATATAAAAGATGTCTTTTGGTAATGCTGTATTTCTAATGGTTTGAAAAAGCCTCTTGGCGAAAGTGCTTACCGAACATATGTTAATAAAGGGTTTGCTGTTTTTAGCATACTGGATGGTATCTGGTTCTTTACATGGTCGCATTTTATATGGTCTGAAGAGACATCTAGCAGTTTGATAATAACTTGAAGGAAAATTCATTGGACTACTAGCTTGGAATAATTATTTTCCATTTGAAGAACTACATGTGCTGCACTGCCATCATTGTTATGAGAATTATCTTGAATGGATTGGTCTGAATAGACTTGAACTTTTAGCATTACTTGATTTAGAACAGTACTTTTCACTCGAACGAAGTGCCTGGTTTGGACTCTGAGCAAGTATTTTATTTTATGTTTATTCCGTTGGCTTTTCTGCTCAGGTTCATTTTTCTGTCTGTGGTATTTGTCTTTATTTGGTTTATTTTTTGTATTCTTAGTTACCACAGCAAAACCATGGCAGAACTAACTGATAATAATTTAGAATTACCATACAATCCAAATAAAGTAGATAAGAATAAAAAAGCTATATCACCTACAAGATTGCACCGTTGCTGATGTCAATCCGTTGCTTCATTTTGAACTTGTAGCCACTAGCAGCAACGAAACTCTGAGCAATACTGATTTTTAAATCTTGAATGCCACCCTCTCATCCCTGGAATCTGATTTATTAAAACTGAAACGTCTACATATGCAATGCTTCCACTTTGAAGCATGGATCAAAAAGAAAATCATACCCAGAGGGTTGAGAATTTTGAAGATGCCGATGACAGGGAATATGTACCCGGAATTATTGTAGCGCTGGCAATAGTTGAACATCGAGGTGAGCATCAGTTATATGACATTGCTGAATGAATTTTTTATGCCTGAAGAACATGTTTTACAAGAACGTATAAAGAAACAGCAGAATGACTTATTTGACAAATTTAAAGACAGCGTTGTTGAGCCGTTGTGTGACCGTTTAGTTTATAGCGTTTCTCTGTTTGAGAAAAGATTGTTGGAACAGAAGAAACATAAGCTATCAAGGGTCACTTATGACTTTTCACATGGCCAAGTCTTTACTTGGCCTAGGTATAATAATAACAATTTAAATAGACAAAATAATGCATATGGCAACCAAAATGATCAACATGTGTTGAATATTAATAATAATAGAGAAGTTAAGAATGGTAGGAATGTTTCTTTTAATGCTACAGCTCCTAATGTTAATGTTCCCATTAATGGTGATAATACTGTTGAAGTAAACAACATAGGAAATATCAGTGCAATTGAAGATGCCTCCTTAGAATGTAACATTAGTGTAAGGCCTGGTGATGTTGTTTCAAATAGTGAAATTGGTACTGTTGAGTCTGCAGTAAATAATAGGGACACTGAATTTAACAAGCACCAATGTTTTACCAGGAAATTATTTAGTTGTACATAGGAAAACACCTATAACATCTATTAATTGCAATTCCACAGAAGTTCCTTGTCCTTTCCCCATCTCCAACATATACAACAGGGGGAGAAGCCGCTCCATGAGCAGGGGGAGGCAGAAAAGAAAGGCCACAGTAGGGGAAATGAAGGAGCCCACATTAAAGAAAATGTGGGAAAGAATGACTTAGTGTGGAATTTTTCACACAGACCATTAGATAAATATGAACAGGAGGTTTTAAATAAAGGATTATTGTTTAAATAAAGGATTATTGTTTATACCCTCTATGAAAAGCAATATGGTGGATACTATTTTAGATGTTACGTTGTTTGCATGAAATTTACAGTTAAAAATATTATTTAACAATGCTACTGTTGAAACACAGGGGGTACAGTTTTGAAAACCAAGTGTTTTTGTTCCAAATCTATGTCCATTATTAGATGCGTTCTGCAAAATTGTTGAAAGAGATATTTATTCCTCAGCAGATGAAAATAGCTCTAAGCATAGGAAAGGTAATTTGACTATTAGACAAAAAAGAGCTTTGAATAACTCGAGAAGTGATAAGAATATTGCGATCAGACCAGCAGACAAAGGTGGCCCAGTTGTAGTGCTAGACAAAGTAGCTTATGATCGCTGTATGAAGGAAATGTTAGGAGATACTAAGTTTTATAGCCCTATTACCATTTCAGATGTTCAAGCACACATTATAAAAATTTGCAATACATTAGATGATCTACTTAAAACTGGTATAGTTACTACTGAAATTTATGAGTTATTATGGGTGGAGAACCCAACCATTCCGGTTATACAGGGTTTACCTAAGGTCCATAAGGACCCACTAAATCCTCCGATGAGACCAGTAGTAGCAGGTCGAGGATGGGTTACGGAACCCTTATCTATACTGATTGAAAAAACTTTGAGACCAGTAGTAGACTCAAATTTATATGTTCTAAGAGACTCCAAACAATTCTTATTAGATTTATATGAAGGGACGAGTATACTACCTGATAATTATCCCTTTTTATTAGTGACCGTGGATATAAAGTCCCTTTTTACTAATATTCCTAACGACTTAGGCTTGGAGAGTATACAACAGTATTTGACTAAGCATACAGATATGTTACCTAACAGAATAGACTTTATTTGTTTGCTATTGGAAGTAGTATTAGAGAATAATATTTTTTCTTTTAATCAGAATTTATTTTTACAGAAGGATGGCGTGGCTATGGGCACATCTTGTGCCAATAGCTACGCCAACCTTGTGATGGCATCATGGGAAGAACAAAAACTCTTTCAACTTGACCTTTATAAAATATTTTAGTTTTTACAGACGTTTTGAGGATGATTTGTTTTTTCTTTGGACAGGGAGTGGAGTAGAGTTAGAGGATTTTTTGCAGCAGGTTAATTCATTATCACATTTCTTAGAACTTACAATGACAGTATCAGCAGGTTATATTTCTTTTCTAGATGTATCCATTCAACGTTTAAGCAATGGTAAACTTAATACAGGTGTCCATAGAAAATCATGCCATAGAAACACTTTATTACATAGGCACAATATGCATCCCAGCCACATATTTAGTAATATTATAAAGGGACAAGCAATTCTTGCTTCTAGGTTGAATCCTGCCCATACCAATTTTGAAACAGAATTAAGTAATTTACATGAGAGACTGGTAGATAGGAAGTATAGAACCAGAGAAATTGATGCTGGCTTTAAGTATATTGAAGGTCTTAGACTGGGTAGGGCATGCCCAATTTTTTTCAGAGCAGGGTAATGAATTTTATAGGGCTGTTAGAACAGACATGCATCTAAATAAAGTAAAACAACAGAAAATATCACTGTTTTATACACAAGATATTCAGCAAACTAAGGAGATTTTTTATAAACATTGGAGTATTTTAACAGTAGACCCAGTTATTAAGGGCATAGTTGGTGAACAACCACAATTCCTTTTTAGAAATAAGAAGAACTTACATAGACTTTTATGCTTCCCTAATCAGGAACATCATTATGGAAGTGCCGTTTATACAGGCACTCATCCGTGTAATAGGTGCAATTTCTGCTCTTGTATTTCTACTATTAATATGTTTATACATCCTACTACTTCTAAGGTATTCACATTTAATATCAATGCAAGTTGTGAGACAGAACATGTAGTTTGCATTGCCACCTGTACATCCTGTCCTGCCTTCTATGTCGGCAAGACCGATAGGAGACTCAAGGATAGAATAAGGGAGCATTTTTATCAAATTCGTATAAAATCCAACATTAATGCATTCTCAAAACATGTATTAGAAAATGATGTTACACATACTTTTAGATTTTTAGTTGTGTATGTCAATGTACCCAGTATTAGAGGTGGTGATCTTAAAAATCACACTGAACAAGTAGAAACCAACTGGATTATTAGGTTACAAGTACACACCTACCCTGGTCTTAATGATAAGATTCCATTAAAACCAGCACTCAAGAATAGAAGAGTTAACTATAGGTGAATACTTATTAAAGAAGTTTTTTATATTGAGTTCTTCTTAAACATTTTTATAGATAGTTTTTATGTACCTTTGACTGTTTTATTAATGTGTTTAATCAATAGTATATACCTTTATGTAGTTAATTGGTTGTCGAATATTCTCAATCAACTAATTATGTTCGAACTATATAAAAGATGTCTTTTGGTAATGCTGTATTTCTAATGCTTTGAAAAAGCCGCTTGCGAAAGCGCTTACCAAACATATGTTAATAAAGGGATTTCTGTTTTTAGCATACTGGATGGTATTTGTTTTTTTACATGGTCACATTTTATATGGTCTGAATAGACATCTAGCAGTTTGATAATAACTTGAAGGAAAATTCATTGGACTACTAGCTTGGAATAATTATTTTTCTTTTGAAGAACTACATGTGCTGCACTGCCATTATTGTCGTGAGAATTATCTTGAATGGACTGCTCTGAATAGACTTGAACTTTTATCATTACTTGATTTACAACAGTACTTTTCAGTCGAACGAAGTGCCTGGTTTGGACTCTGAGCAAGTATTTTATTTTATGTTTAAAGAAATAGAAACTGAGGTTATGAATTACCTGCAAAGTGAAGGATTTAGTGTAAAAAATCTAACTCTGCTAACAACACAGCAGAATAGAGCAATGGATTCCCAAATTAAGGAGAAACCAGTGGAGCAAGATACATCTGATCAGTTGCCAGAGAAAAGTCCAACTGGAGTTGCACAGCAAGGGAAGGAACAGGAAACTGGAAACTCTGATGCAGTCAATGTTGTGGAGTGATAGGCCAGTGAGTTCCCATATGAAAGAACTACAGATGACACAGGATGAAACTGAAGAGAATGTGGCACAGGAAGAATCTATGGAACTTCCTGTAGAATGCTTGCAGGAAATGGATAACAAAGGATGTGCTCTCAGTTTAGAAGAAAAAAAGAAGTTATGTTCTTACTATAACATTCCATCTGTGTTGTTTATCTTCATTAATACATTACTGATGGGTGTTGGTTCAGTCCTCAGAACCAAGTTGGCCTTATACCAAACTCATGCCAGCCAAAAAAACACTCGAGTTAAGCTTTTACCCATAGTGCCCCTCTCTCTGTTACCTCAGATCGAGTTTGCATGTAATAGGAAAGCAGAGGCTTTTTCTGAGCAAAGCACTATAAACAAGATATGACCAAATCCGATCCTGCAGGACCCTCTGGAGGGGAATGGTGGGTGGGACATAATGAATGAATGAAGATAACACAGATGGAATGTTATAGTAAGAACATAACTTCTTTATCTGATGTTGTTAATCTCCCTTCATTCCTTACTGATGGTACTAGCTACTTTTTGTCCTGGGAGGCCCTGATGGAAGAATGTTCCTGAGAACCATAGACCCAAAGGATGCTCTTCCCCTGTAGACCAGGTCCAATTTGTAATGAGTAATAAAGGCATGGGGAGTAGACCAGATTGCAGCTGCACAGATATCATCCACTGAAGCCCTTGAATGAAAAGCCACAGAGATTGCTATTGATTTGGTGGAGTGTGCTTTGACCTTGCTTGGTAGTGGAATGTTATTCATTTGGTAAATGAAGGATATACAGTTTCTCAACCACTTAGATAATGTCACTTTAGAAACAGGGCCCCCAATTTCAGACCTGAGAAGGACACAAACAACTGGTCCGATTTATGTATTGGTTCTGTTTTGTGCAGGTAAAAGTGTAATTGTCTATGTACAGCCAACAAATGGAGGCGGTATTCTCCTTTATTCGAATAGTTTGAAAAGAAGACAAGAAGGTCAGTCATCTGGTCAATTGTCAATTCTGAGATCATTTTCAGAAGGAAGGTGGGGTTAGTCCAGAGTGATACTCTGTCTCTATGAAAGATCTTATAAGGGCATTTGATACATAAGGTCTGAAGCTCGGATATCCATCTAGCTGAAGTTATGGCTACTAAGAACAGTGACTTCCAGGCCAAAAACTTCATATCACAATAATCCACAGGTTCAAAAGGTGGTTGTGTCAGAGATTGTAGCACCAACGTTAAATCCCAAGGATCAATCGCTTCTTTGAAAGGAGATCTGATCTGCGAGACCCTTTTTAAAAAGGCTTTGCAGAGGCAATGGAAGATTAGGGATGAATCTTGGAAACCGCCATGAAAGTTTGAAATTGCAGCCAAATGGACTCAAATTGTGGATGCTGCCACCCCTGAGTTTTAAAGATTTGAGAGAGAATCTAAAACTGAAGTAACAGGAGCTGAGCAAGGATCTAGTTTCTTTTGTTTGGACCAAATAAGAAATCTCTTCCATTTGCTGAGATAGATTTTCCTAGTGGATGGTTTATGTGAAGCCAGAAGAATATTACGTACTGAGGAGGAAAGGTTACTCTGCCTGGCTATTACCAGAAGTGGAGAAACCAAGCTGTCAGCTTGAGACTGGGAAGTTGGGATGTATCAACCCTTGTGGATATGAGATCAGATCTGGACTTGGATTCAGAATCCAGGGCTGGCCCGCTAGGTGAGACCAAAGGAAGGGAAACCATATCTGTTGTGGCCAGTAAGGGGAGATGAGGATTACTTTGCTTCTCAGAAGAAGGGCCTTCTTTAGAACAAGGGGAATCAAGGTGAGGGAAGAGAAGGCATACAAGAGTCCTGTGAGCCAGCTGTCTATCAGAGTGTCCCTTGGAGATTCCCCCTGTGGGGGGATTAGGGCAAAGTAGCTGCTACATTTGTTGTTTAGTGGGGAGGAAAAAAAATCACAACAGGGCTGACCACAGCAGCTGAAAATCTTCACTGCCATGAGTGGCTTGAGGTACCACTCATGAGGCAGTGGGATACATCTGCTCAGTTTGTCTGCAATCACAATGGAAATGCCAAAATATGCATTGCTATCAGAAAGTGGTTGGAAGCTATCCCTCACTGCCAAATTCTCATGGCCTCTCAACACAAGGGGTAGGACTTGGTTCCCCCTTGTTTGTTGATATACCAGACAACTGACATGTTGTTGGACTGTATAGCAATTGTCCCTTATAGGAGGGTGGATTGAAATGCTTGCAATGCTAGAAGCACTGCCCTCAGTTCTAGGACATTGATATGCAGATTGGTCTCTAAGTCTGACCAAGTGCCTTGGACAGTATCCCCTTGGTAAAGCCCCCTCCACCCTATCAGGGAAGCATTTGTGGTTACTGTGGCCCTGAGCTGAGCTGGGCAGAAGGTGCAACTCCATAGTTCTTTGTCTATCTTCATCCACCATATCAAATCCTGTTTGCACCTTTGAGTTATATGTATCTGAAAGGACACGGATGGTGCAAGGGATACCACCATGTCAATGGGAGCCATTGGAGAATTCTCATGTGTAGTCTTGCTAAGGGCACTATGGTAACTGATGCTGCCATACAGCCCAGGAGTTGAAGAACTTCCCAAGCAGGGACTAGATTTTGACAGAGTATTACCCGGATCTGGGATCTTATCCTGTGTAATCTGTGGTCTGGAAGAGAAACTAGGCAAGCATGTGTATTGAAATTTGCCCCTATAAATTCCAAAGTTTGAGAGGGAATCAAGTTGCACTTTTCCCAGTTTATTGAGATTCCCAGGGATCCTGCTAGTTTGAGAGTGTAGTTCAGAGCTATGTCCAGTAGACACTTGGTGGGAGTGGTGAGGAGCCAATGGTCTAAATATGGAAACGCCCAGAATCCTTGAAGTCTCAAGTGAGCTGTTATCACTGCCATGCACTTAGTAAACACTCTGGGGGCTGTAGAGAGTCCGAAGGGCAGTGCACGGAATTGGAAGTGATTTGCTCATAGCGGGAAGCAAAGGAATCTTCCTGAGTGCTTGTCCATTTTTATGTGGTAATACGCATCCTGTAGCTCTATTGAGCACATCCAATTGTCTTTCTCCAAGAGCAGAAGGATAGACTGAGCAGTGACTATCTGGAATTTTCCCTGTCTGACAAATTTGTTCAGGATGATGAAATCTAGAACATGTCTCCAGTCCCCTGTCTTTTTTGGCAATAAAAAGAATCTGGAGTAAAATTCAGATCCTGTATGGTCTAGTGGGACTGTCTGAATGACTCTTTTTTGAAGCAGCTTTTGTATTTTTTGAGCTGCCATTTCCCTTTGACTGGGTGGAACATCGAGCATTCATCTGGATGAATTTGGGTAAAGATTGAATGGGATGTGATAACCTCTGATTATGATCTGCTGCATCCACAAATCTGTAGTTATTGTTAGCCAGAAAGGAAGGTGCAGGGAAAATCATCCCCAACTGCTTCCAGAGGAAAGCAATTGGGCTACTCCTCAGGAGCGCTGATAGGATTGTCCAGAGAAGGAATCTCTGGACCAGTGATTATGTGGACCCCCTCTGCCTCTGTAGGGGCACTTTCCGGAAAAGTAACCCCCTGTGCCCTGGGGTGTAAACTCGCCACGTGTGTCACGGAAAAGACCCTGATATTTCTTGTGCTACATCTTTCCACTCCTCTGGTTCCTAGAGTATGGACGTTGAGGGTTTATAACATGTACACCCATGGCAGACAGGGTCTTGCCATCCTTCTCACACCTGGCCAATGTGTCTTTTACTTTTGGACGAAAAAGTGAAGAAGCTTCCACCGCAGCATTCAGAAGGGAAGACTTAAAAGTGTACACAAAGTCACAGCGGCACATCCAGACTTGACGTCTTATGACAACACCTGAACCTGCCACTCTAGTCCCTCCTTCAGTAGCATGGAAAATCAAATGCATGGAGGATTTGGATATGTATTCCAGGGTAGAAAGCTGTGAGGCAACCTTGTCACTTACCTTGTCAGAAGCTGGTCCTGCTAAGGTTTCAGGGACTTTGGAGACTAAGTCTCTCTGAAGCTTGGTGAGATGTGCCAGGTAGTTCAAAGACCTAACAGCAAAGGTCAATGATGCAAAGACTCACTTCTTTAACCTGTTCACTGCCAGAGACTCTTTGTTTGGGAGGTGAACAGTCTGGCTTTCCTCAGCAAGCTCCTTCTTACTAGCAGCCACCACCACCTTAGCGTCTACAGGAAGATCCTTGGACCGTTGTGGATGTTGTTCGGGAGGGGATAAAAACATGTCTGGTCTGTGGGATTTGCTCAATGGTATCAGGACTCTTCCATCCATGCTGCATGATGAGTTGAACCAGCTCATCTGCAGGCAGGGTCACCCAGGAAGTAGAGGGTCGAGCACAAAAAGCCTGCAGGAATATGAATTGCTCAGAAGAAAAGTTGGTGGGCTTCCAGTCACCCCTCTGCTTCATGATTTCCAGGATGTCATCATCAGGGGGCAACCATGGGGACCCCTCCACTTCATTGTAATCTAAATCCTTGGTGAGGGACTCCTCAGGGGAGTCCAAGTGCTTCCTTTTGCACATCCTCTTACATGGTACCTCTTCAGCAGGGGTTTCTGATGAGGACTCCGAAGAGGGGCCACCCTACAGTAGGGTATCCTGAGACTCCTGTGCTCGATGTCCCAATGCGGGGGTCTATGTCAGCTGTGGCTCAGAGGGAGGATATGTTTGTTGTTCCAGCGCCAACGGTTTGCCTGCAGAGGCAAGAGCCCTCTCCATTGCCTGGAAAGCAGGTCTGCCTGAAAAGGGATGGGTGCCCAGAACTGAGAAGGACAACCTCAGAACCAGAGTCACACTCTGCTCCAACGAACCAACTCCCAAGGACGGATCCCCAAGGGGACTCGGTACCATCAAAACACTTGGAACCATGGTAGATGGTGCCATGGAAAAAAATGGTGCCGTACCAGGCACCTCAGAGCCTACAGTCCAGTCCCGATCCTAAGAGTGACCCAGCTCTGAAAGAGTCAAAGGCCAAAGGGTCAGCTCTGGCACCATGATGAGATCCACCAGTGGAACGGAAGGCATGGGAACAGTAAAGGGCGTCAGTGCTGAAAACTTGGATGCCTGCAGGGAGATCAAAGGAGGAGAATAAGATGAAGTCCATGGAGATAGAGTCCCAAGTCCAGATGGGAAGGGAGTTTTGGAAGGTGTAGCAATCCCTCTGGCCATCAGCAGCTGGTCCACAGGATGCACCACATCTAATTTCGAAAGGGTACTGGTTGATCTTGTAGATATCCCTGACAGGGAATCAAGCCATTCTAAGAAAGGGCTATACTGCTGCCCCAGGAAAGGATCCACCATAGGTGAGTATTGGGTTCATGCAGAGTGGTCTATCACGGTATGGTCTTGAGACTGGAGACCTGTATTGGAGTGATATCTGGTATCAGAACCAATGGAGCAGACACTGTAGGCTAGCTTGGTGCCATAGATAATGTCAGTGCCATGATCAGTGTTGAAAAAAGGATTTTTACTGACGGCACCTAGGTAGAAATTTAAAGTTTAGTAGTAGTATCAGCACCGTAGACATTGTCGTTGCTGTAATAGGTGCTGACAACACAATTTTTGTGGATGGCACCAATGACGGTGCCATAGAAGCCAATTTCAGCTCTGGAGTCAAAGAACTCAATTTCAGTATTTTTTTGTCTTGGTTTCTGTTTCCTATCACCCGAGGGTGAAGAAGGAGCCAAATGTGGTCTCTTTTTATGCTCTTTTCTAGGAGGTGGTGAGCCCTCCGATGCAGAAATAGCCTCTGAGAAGGGTGACGAAGGAGGCCCTTCAAGATCAACTTATTTTTTCTCTCATTAAGGGTTCAAGAGATGAACCCTTGGCAAATAGTATAAGGAGGTTGGACTGAGAGATGAGGAACCCCCAAACAATACACACAGGAGACATGTAAGTCACAATTTGGCAGCTTGTGACTACACTGGTTGCACTGTTTGAAACCTGATGTTCCTTTTTCCTCAGACATAGTGAACAGGCAGTATATCCAAATTAGTCACTCACGGTGGTGCAGCAGTAGCGTTGTTGCCTCATTCTCCCATTCTCCCATTCGAGTATTAGTGATAGGTGAAAGAAAGGTATAAGAATGAAAAGGAAATGAAAAGTATCCAATAAATGGTTTAAAGATCAGGAAATTAAGGATGTTGTAGGTACAAATCCCCCTTTTGTGTACAAAATGGGAAGGAATATTAAAGGATTTTTAGAGGGGGCTACACGACACAAGGGAACAGAAAATAAAGGCAAACACACAACTAGATGTGGAGCCTGCCATCAGTGTTTTGCCATTAATGAAAGTGAAGGGTTGATATTAAATAACATCAATAGCACTAGGATATGGTTTGTGATAAGGAATTGTTCTACTAAATTTGTGATATACCTTGCCAAGTGCACAGAATGTTATGCATATTATATAGGCAAAACGGAGCGATTTTTTAAAAAAAAGAATATATGCCCATTTATATAGTATAAAGTCAAAGGACAATAAGAATGCATTATATAGGCATATAGAGAAATGTGGTATAGAGCACAAATTTACCTTTGGTATATTAGAAAGTGTAATCTCTGACCCTAGAGGGTGTGATGTTAAGAATGTATTGGCTTGCAGAGAATTGTGGAGGCAGTTGTATACAGATGCCACCACATTCCCTGGATTAAATGAAAATATATCAATTAAACCTCTGTTAGATAGACGTACTTGACTTTGTTGCTAATATATTTACATTTATATTGTTATCATATGCAAAGCATTTTTATATAAAAAAATAATTTTTTATATGTATTATGTTTTTATTGTAGTTTAGTTTTTGTCATATGTATTAAGAGAGTTGGTATACATACATACATTTGAATGTGCTTGATATGAAAGTATGTTGCTTTAAGAAATACTAAGAAGTTTTGGCGCCAGATTTGCTATTTAAACTGAAGGCATTTGTATGCAATTTGTTCTGATGAAGCTCATATGGTGATGAGTGATGAAAACAGCTTAACATCAGTGAACAAAATTTAAGCTACTACTTGTTTTCCTGTCCCGTACAGTTTGATTTGAATTTGATTGAGGCCCCAAAATGTGTTGGATAGATTAAACAAAAAAAAAAAATGCTTCATACTCACCAACTGATTCATAAAATCAATGCATACCAATACCATATATATATATTTCCCAAGGAGGGGATGGGCCTCCTCCGAAATTGATTACATGTATAGATCTGCAATCTCTTGAACTGCAACACAAATTTGCTGACCTCACAAGACCCAAATGTAGTGAATGTTTTAACATGAGGAGAATAAATCCACTGAACATGTGGGAGAAAAAGACAAATGTAGGTTTTGTAAAACAGAATTGGAAACAGTTTTATACCTTGTTGCTGGTTGTGATATACTGTGGCAGTTGCATGTGTTGGATGCATAATAAGTGTTGAGACTGTTGCAGTGGGGTTGCAGTTTATCTTGAAACATGGACTAAATGCAGAGAAACAAATACTAATTAAATTTTTTTTAATGTACTTTGACTTAGGAATAGGGTCCATTCCGCCATGGTAATATGGTAAAAAAAAACAAAAAAGAAAAAAAAAAAAAAAGAGGGAAGGATAGGATGAAGGTGTCCATCCATTATCATTTATAATTGCTAAATGTGAATGTTAAAAATAATAATTAATATATTATCCTGGATTATTTATTTATAATAAAATCAGGCATTATTACAGGTATATCAAGCACAGACTCCTGCATATACTATGAGCATTCTTGATAGGTTTTGTGGGTGACTAAGACTATCAGTGTGGAATCAGAGAGATGGTTAATATCCCTTAAAGCTATATTATTAGGGTCAGAGCTGTGTATAGGAGCCTGCCTACATGTATTCTTTTGCAAGGTACTAGACAGGGGTAGCCATTATCCCGTCTTGATTTTGTCAACCATTGAGCTTTTGAACATAAGGTTGGGGGGAGCAGTTGAAATGACTATGTGAGAGTCTAAGACCAAACTCTTCCTTTTTGTGACTGTGTAATCTGAACCCAACACCAGTAAAGGGCATCCTGGTCAATGAAAGCAAGACAAAGCCAGTCTCTATGAATAGAGGAAAAATTTTTGGTGCAGTCAGAGTGGGGACTTCTTTGCTTGTTCCACCTCACCCCTTAAATAATTACGGATTATTCTACATGAACATGCTAGCACTTGAATGCAATTAATTAAAACAAGGTGTGGATTTTTTATTTTGGTTAAACATCTGGTGATGGCTAAGGAAAAACAACAATCAAGATGTTTCTTGCCCTAGATGTTTCCTCTGTTCTGATATCTACCGATGATATGAAGAAATAAACTATGTAGAAAGGTTATTAAACCAGCTGGACAGTTCATTTCAGATATGGGAACAAGAATGGCCCCTTGCTTTCTTGTGTTCACTTCCTAGTGTATGCTGGGCCTGAGCTACCTTCAGTGAGATGCATATTTATATCATTTAATCTTAATAATGTATTCTTGCATAACCACAAATGTATACCAGCTTGGGCATTATTAGGGGGTAAGGTTCTGCACTTCTTTACCCCATGGGCTGTCAGGTGCTATGGACCACATTGCTCAAATCTTAAGGGATGAGAATACATGCATGAAATTTCCAAGGGAGTAAAGCTTATAGTGGTCTGGGGATGTACAATCTCCCAATGGGACTGTCAATATCTGTAACTTAACCAGATCTTGCCCTTGGGAGGGGTACATAAAAAATTACTCATACATACGTAAATGGGGATGAAGTGTTAGCTTTCTTTCACCATCTGTCTAGCAAATGGGGCCTTGACACCATGTAGAACTGGTGGTATTTGAACATGAGGCATGCAGTGCTCATTGATTGTATCAACTCCCTATTTTTCATTACTGTAGAAGAAAACTATTTAAACTGGGCCAAAACAGGGGATTAAAAGCAACACAGTTTTATAATCTCATAATAAGTAAACATATGTTATGTTTACAACTCTTGACAGTGAAAGCAGGCAGTCTGCGATTATCTAAATTTAAGAATATTCTTTATTAACAAAGGGATCTCCCTTCTATTTTGAAAGGTCACAGTTATTGTGGGATGGAGGTTATTTGACCCATGTGATGAGCTGGCTGGTAACTTTTATGTCTTCTGAAAATTGTGACCTTTGCCCTTGGGAGATAACAAAACTCATTCCCAAATGTATTGTCTTTAATGTTGTGTCTTTCGGCTTATTAGAGGTCGCCACACTCTGGTCCGCTAATGTTTGGTAGTAGATTTTTACGTGCTGAGTTACCAGCCCTGATGCACAACCTTCAATGAAGGCACTCCCATTCATGCATGAATCCACACAGAAGACTCTCTAACTGAGAATCGAACGCGACAACTTCTTGCTGTGAGGCGACAATGCTACCGCAGCACCACTACTGTATTGTCCTTGTATTGTCTTTAATAAAGTTAGAAAATTATGGTGGAGACCTTTTTCAGTGATTAAGGTGATACCCAGTCACTTTCTAGAGTGCTGGATTGCAATATTTTTCACAGCCTCTCACCCAATGTAAAATTCATGGATACTCTATGATAGCTCTACAGAGTTGTATATTCCAGTTAGTTACGGTTCTTAGAGGTATTATAGCCAGCCTGTGGATGAAACCTTGTGAACTGCAGTTATCAGATTAGATTTCCTGCAGTGGTTAAAGAGAACTTTAAAACGTTTGATGCCTGAAACTAGAGAGAATCACTCACAGTCATTTAAATTCTGCCCTAAGCCCTATAGATGAGATTTATATGAGTTTTGTTAAAGCTAGATTGGATTCCTGGAAACATCGATACGAGGGATATTAGCGTTGCTACCCTGAACTTTTTTTTTATACATCCTGACTTATGTTATTGTTGATGTTAATTCTGTTATTTAGTTGCATTCTTTAAGTTTATAAGGATATATTGGTTTAATGTGTATTAGTGACCACAGCTCAGATTGCTTCATGTGATTTGCTGTTTCATCAATAATGTTTTCCTTTTTTATTAGTATTTTGAACTATAGTCATTGTAATCTAGATGACATAATCTGCTTTTCTGTGTTAAAAATCATGTAATAAACATTTTCAAAAAAGTATTTTTTAAAACACAGTCTGAATGCTTAAGTCCATTCAGTGTCATCACATCTGTTCAGTTTATTGTGCAATGGAATAAAGGGTCCTTTAAATTATGCTTCTCTTCAATTACTTAGGGAAATCTTAACTCTGAATGAATCTCAAAAGTACTTAAAACAATCAGCCAAATTTTGTGATATAAGCTACAGCAGCGTTTTGTACATTCAGTAACAGTGAATAAGTTTCTTATCTTAAAATATCAAATGTATTTGTGCATAACAGAACATTTCTTTGATTGCTTATACTCCATCATGGTCCATGTTGAGTAATTCATGTAAACTAACATTGAGACTCAGTACATCAGTTGCAAACTATGTACATTTGATTTACATTTCAAAAATCCAGAACACACAAATCAAGTTCTTCAAGCCAACCCAAAACCCATGAATATCAATATGCTAACTTACAACAGTGTGGAAAAGCACAAATTCTCTATCCTACTGTCACCCAATCTTGTCAACACACATCTGTGCCAATCAATCACAATGCAACTGAAAGGAACAAATTGCTGTTTCCCTTTGTTGATACTGACAGGATGTTTATAGGCTGCAGTGTGTGAAAAAGATGGATCCTCTGTTCCTGTACTTACACTGTAATCTACAAATAGAATGCAATATTGATTGAACACAATGTAAATGAAAGGCAAGAATCCTCTCAACTCCCCCTTTACTTGTAATGTGATCAACCAATAGAATGTACTATTGACATGATTGCATTCCAACAAAGAGTAGGATTCCCCCTACATTATGACTGGATTATGTGTCTGTGTGACCTTTTTACTTTTTGGTATTGGATCTTAGGATATTTTGTAGACACCTTAATGGTTATGGACATCACCTGGTTGTGAAGGCCATGTGTTTCTGAAGTATAGCCAAACAGTCCACTTATGCTATGCTGATAAGGTCATAAGAAGTTCAAAACATCTATGTCCACAACTAGTGGGGTTTGGCTTTATTGGCCTGAATGTGTCCACAAACACTTAAAAAAAAAGGTAAAAAGTCATAGACATTCAGAAGCCATATAGCTGAGACATGATGTCCTTAAGGGTTCATTTACATACATGACAAGGGCCTATATTATATCAGGTTTACGGTATCACACAGTGAAAACTCTAGGTTGGCTAGGTGTTACTTGTAGTTTTTACTAACTGGATTATATTTAAAGAAATTTATCAGGATTTCATTTTTCTTTGCAGTTCTATGCAGAGAAATACTGACTGTGTAAACACTTATGTGGTACTATTGCACTGGATTATGAATAATTTTGTGACATCTGTTTTGTAAGACAGTAAAGTCTTGGACTTTGTTCACTGAGTGCAACATCATTTTAACACAATCTTATATTTTAAACATCTGACTCTTCAAAGCACCATCTGGTTACATATCATACAGTATGATCTGCAGATTTCATCTTCTCAAATAAGAACAAAAAAGGCAAAAGCACAAGAAGCAATCATGCATGAAAGTGTACACAGTACACATACAACTACACACACACACACACACACGCACACACACGCACACACACGCACACACACGCACACACACACACACACACACACACACACACACACACACACACACACACACACACACACACACACACACACACACACACACACACACACACACACACACACACACACACACACGCGCACACACGCGCACACACACGCACACACACACACACACACACACATACACACACACCCCGTATAGCAATTATGTGCATTTTTGCTTAGAAAATTGCACGCAGTTATTTTCTAGTTAGTATAGTAAGAAACTTAACTACTTCATATGCAGTATCCAAAGTCATGACAATGCTGGCAATGTTGTTTTTTTGAAAAATGGGAAGAGTTTCCTGGTTACCATCTAATTAGCACTGTATGGACTTTTGTTCACTAATCACATAAATTCTTACTCAGCTGAAATCATATTTTATACATCTTGATTGCATCAAGTCTGTGCCAGGGCCCAAGACTTACAATGAAGCCAAAGTCCACTGTGAGACAAACTCATTGTCTGAGTACCTTGAGGCACAGATCAAATTATAGTATTCAGTGGTTAAAGGGAAATAGTTGTAGGTTAAGAAAAGTGCCTGTACAGATCATACAGATCTTATTAAGAAGAGGAAATGTACTGCATTATAAAATACACATTTTTGCTTTGTGCTCTAGAATTTGGTCTGACTTAAAATAATTATGTGCCATCGCTAGCCATAGGATGTTTTTTTTTAATTAACAACATAGCTTGGATTTATGAAATGGTTATGGTTATATATTCATTATAAATGCTTTGCCCTTCATAACTGGTGAGAATCTGTCAACCATTTTAATATGCTGACCCCTGTAGACCTATCAGAATAAAACTAGCTGAATAAATCAAAAGTCTCAGTTCATTTATAGTATTTTATATCTTGAATGTGTCCAGTTTGGTATACAGTGTTTCTCCTGTTTGGGACAAAGTTTAAACAAATACAACAAAAGACTGATTTACAGATTAGTTGTCAATGCTGTCAGAAGTTATCAGCCACAATAGTTTCTTGCTCTAATCAAGGGAGCATCTATGGCTTGCTACATGAAAAATGTTAACCTACAGACATCAAAAATCACTGTAAAATTTGAAAATGAAAAAAGAACACTTTTGTATTTTTTTCTTGTTTCTATGATGTTCATTTACTAATTTAAATAATTTTATTGAAAGTGTTAGAGGTAACTAAAAGAAATGGATTTTCATCATTAAAAGGCTAGATGCTGACTCCAATTACCTCTTGAGGTAATGCTAATGTCCAGGCTAATCAAATAATTTTTGTCATTAGAAGTCTTGATGCTGAATCTCATTACTCTGTGAGGTTATGCTAATATCCAGGTTAATCAAGCAAAGGTGACAAAAGAACACTTGTCTGTACATCATGTCACATTATCCATCGAGACTGATTAGGTATGACATTATCTAAACCTCCAGTGACATGTTATTACAGAAATATAGTTAAATATGACAGACAAGCAGAATGCACACAAAATTCTGCGCACATTGAAGATACAGTGAAGCTGTTTGTATTAAGAACATTAAAGTTTTCAGCTAAATTGAACAGGGTCTGCTTTACAGTTAATGCTCTAAATAAATAAATGTATATTATATATTAATCCACCCTCTCAGATAAAATGTCACTCAGTGTGCTGCACTGCAGCTTAGACAAATTATAGAAGACTAAACCCATTCAACATACCTATATTTCAGGCAGTGATCCTGTGATGTAGCAGGAGACTTTAAACATGCAACCTGTGCTAAGTTATTCTTACAAAAAGGCAAACTGTATATGTCATGCTAGTGGCAGACATGGCTGCTGGAACTCATGACCTCACTTTCACAAAGTTATCTGCTGGCCTTTTCTAATATGTCTGGAAGATTAGCTGAGAAGGTTAAGGCAATAAGTGGATCATAGGGTTAGGTACATAGGTGAATAATAGGTTAACTGTCCTTGCAGGCCATTTGCAGCCTAGCCAATTATCCCATTAATTAAAATTGTCCATACCTAGTTTCAAAGTTTGTATTTATATATTACCCAATTGATGGTGATGAGTTCAGGATGAAATAGCGATAATTTTCAGGAAATATGATTGAGATTTCATAGGGGCCATATTATAATAAGAGCATTTAAGTATAGGGGGCAGCCATGGGGTAAATATTCACATTCCCATCCATAGATCCATGTTATATATGAACAGGAAAAGAGTGGTAACCTCTGTAAGATGTACCGGTCTCTCTCAACCGTTCTAACTTACAGAAGACGTTTAGGCTCCTGGAACAAGTATTTCTGATGCCATTTGTCTAGTGGATGTGCATTAGGTCCATCAATATAGGGTCAGAGGATGTCTTATAAGTCAGACACAAGTCCTCTCTCAGTAGTCTGTAGGATACAGGTTACAGTGAAAGTACTTTGAGGGGTTCTTTGTAGGATTTATGATTTAGGCCCTATATTCTTTTTGTAAGGAACCTTTGTGTGCTGTCCATTTGTTTCATATTTCTGGTCAGATACATAAAAAAGGGAAAACTGTACTCAATACCTGGCCTGATTAGAGCAGACTAAAGGGTACGGTGACATCTTTGGAACTGAACGCATGCTGGTTGAATGTAAAGTTACTGCCCACATTTATTCCCAAATGCCACACTATAGGGACTACTCATAAGGGTGTTTTGTTAATGTGGTAAATATCCTGGAGTAGTAGATGTTTAGTTTTATTCCATGGCTCTGTCACCAGTTATTTGTTTGGTACAATAGCTGAGTCATCTATGGATTCAATATCCATTCCTTGTAGTCTTCAGCAAATTCTGTCAGACAGATACCCTTGGTGTTTACCTTTACTTCAAAGAAGTAGATGATAAAAAGGAGATATCCCAGTACTAAGTCCTGTGGGATCCACAGGTGACTGGTACTTCTTATTTATTTATTATTTATTGACATTTGTTGACTAGAAAGTCCACTGGGCTTGATAGCCATTTTCAATGGAGGCCCGGGGAGAAAAGCTCCAAATTACATGAAAATCATTACATGAATTTGTAAGGAAACAAAATTATAGTTATAAAGCAAGTGGAATAATACAGAAAACTGTCTAAACAGCAAATATGTTGTAAAAAGGTACAATACAGTAACAATTAAACATTAGCATGTAGAAAAATTATACAGTTAGAAATATTTAACAATACAGCGCAATATTTTTTTGGGGGGTTAGGAAAAGGGAAAGATAGAATTAGAGAGGTAAACTTAAAGGTAAGACATATGCAGTTAGAATCTTATAGCTAAGTAGTGGGAATATGTAGATTATAGGTGGCATATATCTAATGGTAGTATTAAAAGTAGAAAGTGATAGAGAAGAGAAAATGTGTTAAGATGATTTTATTGATGTGTGGACTATGTTACTAAAGTAATTTGCTCTTATCCTGACCTCTTGAGTCCCATCAGTGAACCAGTTTGCAATCCAGTTGGTGACATAGAGATTTATTCCAAGCTGAGTACGTTTCTCCACTATGCCTTTGCAATATATTGTATCAAAAGCTTTGGACAGATCTAGGTAGGTGATCTGCACCACCTTGCTTTTGTCTATTGCTATGGTAACCTTTTTGAAGAAGTCTACAAGAATTAGTAAGCAAGATGTGCCTCTGATAAACCCTAACTGGCATGGGTCTGGTGTTTGGAGGTTTCCTATGTCCTTATTGATTAATTCCATTGTGAGTCTTTCTATGGCCTTACAAATGATGCTGGTAAGACTTATGGATCAGTCATTTCCTGGGTCAGTTGATGGCCTTCCCTTGTGCAGGGGTATGACCATTGCTGTCCTCCATTCACTTGGTACAAAGTCTGTGTAGAGGTTGAGGTTAAACAGCATTGTTAGGGGTGGAGATAAATCATACTTCATGATGTTTAAGATAATCCTGGGATAATGTCAGGATCCATTGATGCAGTATTCCTGGTCCTGTGATAGTGTCAGGATCCATTGATGCAGTATTCCTTGTCCTGGGATAATGTCAGGATCCATTGATGCAGTATTCCTGGTCCTGGGATAGTGTCAGGATCCATTGATGCAGTATTCCTTCTCCTGGGATAGTGTCAGGATCCATTGAAGCAGTATTCCTGGTCCTGGGATAGTGTCAGGATCCATTGATGAAGTATTCCTTGTCCTGGGATAGTGTCAGGATCCATTGATGCAGTATTCCTGGTCCTAGGATAGAGTCAGGATCCAATGATGCAGTATTCCTTGTCCTGGGATAGTGTCGGGATCCATTGATGCAGTATTCCTGGTCTTGGGATAGTGTCAGGATCCATTGATGCAGTATTCCTTGTCCTGGGATAGTGTCAGGATCCATTGATACAGTATCCCTGGCGTTTGTCAGTATGTTCATGACTTGTTTATGTGTGAAGATGGGGGAAGGGGTATCAGTTACTGGGATATCTTGCGAGGTAACAGGAGAGAAATAGAGGTGAAGATGGATCTGAATTTATCAGTTAGTAAGTTTTCTATGTCTTAAGGTTTTTGGATGTGTTGTCATTCACAAGAGTTGCTTCTGTGCAGTTGATGACATTGTTTGTTTGTGTCTTTCAGCTTTTCCTGGTTAGGGGTCGCTACAGCGGAACTCCGGTCCGCTAATGATTTGTAGTGGATTTTTACGTACCGGGTTACCAGCCCTGATGCACAACCTTCAATGAAGGCACTCCCCATTCACATATGCCTCCACACAGAAGACGCTCTAGCTGAGAATCGAACGGGACGTTTTGCTATGAGGCGACAACGCTACTGCAGCACCACCACCGCAGTTACTGTGCAGTTGCTTGATGACATAATGGTGCAAATTATTGGTATACATTTTCTCATACTCAGTGGAGTTTAATGGGTTTAGAGGAATTTAAAACTTGCCAGGGTATCTCTTAGAAGTATGAAGGTTGCCTTGGAGAAATTTCTAAAGATTCCAGGGGCTGGTAATATCTTCAGTTTCAATTTTATTTCAAGGGAAATAATTCTATGGTCTGACCTCACAGATGAAGGTGATACACAAGGAATGGAACGTGACTCACCCATATTAGTAAGGATAAGACGAAGGATGTGTTTCCCTCTAGTGGATACTCTCACTAATTGTGCCAGGACATTTCCATTAACAAAATCCCGGAATCTCTGTCCTTGTGCAGTAGTGGTGGTGATTTCCCAGTCTATTGTTACATAATTAAAGTCACCCATAACTCTGAACTGCACATATTTTCACAGAATGTTCAGATTTTTGCCTCATATTTCCTCGTGTGTTCCTCTTAAAATCTGTACTTTTCTATCAAATAACTGAGGATTGAAGTCATTAAATGACAAACATTTGAGTTTAAGACTCCATATCCTTCAGAAAATCCATGCCAATGCAAAACCTATTATTCTATCAACTTTCTAAGTTTGTAAGAGCAATATTTGTCCCCCCATCATTTTAGGCTTTGTCCAGAATTTTTGCTCTAAGAGGTTGTGAGGTATGCCAGGAAGATGGTATTGAGTTTAATGCTTTGTGGCTCCAGTTCTCTCATTGACTTCTATATGGAAAAAAAAAAAAAACATTGTGACGACCATTAAGGCAGATATGACTGACAACCAAAAACAATATTAAAATGATAAAACAAACTTGAAATATGTAACACCAAATATAAAACATCACTAGAAAGTAAAATGGCATGCATGCACACACAGAAACACACACAAAATTACACACACACATACACATTCTCTCTCAAAGACACAAGTGTGCCCCACAACACTAAACCCATTTCTCACATTGACCTAACTGATAAAACATAACAACTATAAAAGATTATCTTCATCACTAAAATTCATCCTCTACATAAATTCAATGATAAATCTGACCCCAAAATGTATTACATAAAGAAAAGCAAAATGAAAAAATACATATAAAATATACCACACCATCAAAGATAGCAATAACCGTGACAATCTTCAAAAATTGCACTATGTAAAAGCAGATCGAAATGAATCAGTGATATTTTATATAATCCATTTAACCAAACAAAAACAAAAAAATTACTGAAAATATTCTTCCCAAAAATGTTAAAAAGCTTAAACTATATATCCAATAACTCTGTATCCCTCAATAGTTTTCATATTCACTATTTCTCCAAAGAACTTATATATTAAAAGAATGCTATGTTTTTAGTAAGACACCCAGTAACTAGGCATGGGAAGTATATGTTATTAAAAGAAAATCACTCTAAGCACATACTGTTTTTCCAGGGAAACACATTCACAGTGACATTCTTAATAGCATTTTATTTTTTTCTTCAAAAAATAATTTAAAACTTAGATTTAGAGCTGGTGGATGAAATGTGATTAAAACGATCGGCTCATCAGTTTAAATATACACAAGATGACTCCATGGGCATTTTGGATATGGGAGAAGATGAATAGTATAGACATTAAAATACTCACCACATACTGCATGACTCACTGGGTATACATGCAGTAAAATAAAGCTGTGCCAAATAAGATTTGTTGGTACTGCATAGACAAAGGGTACATATATTTGCTATGCCTCATATTACATTATTAAATAATGTCTTTATTGACTTTCTAAAATCACATCCTTCAAGTATGTTAACAATGAGTGCATGTTGTACCCATTGTGTATCAATACACGTGCGCTTGTGTGTGTCTGTGTATGTGTGTGTGTTTGTGTGTGTGTGTGTGTGTGTGTGTGTGTGTGTGTGTGTGTGTGTGTGTGTGTGTCTGTGTGTATGATGTCTGGGTGGATGGATGGGTGGATGCTGGTGTGTCAAATAAAGAGTAAATGGACAAAGCTTATTATGATGAAATTGTGCTTTGATGTTCTTCATATATGTGAAATAAGAGATGCAAAACTGAACACTAAGGGCAAGCTTCCAAAGCACTTTATGCTTGGAGCAGCATGCTACTTGAAATACTTATACTAGGCAAAATTCCCCCAAAAAATGGCTCTATGATTCCTTAATTCATGTAGTCCAATGAGGAATCATGGATCCTCCAATGGGAACTGAGTTTAATACACTGGAGGGCTTAAAAATTTCACCTTGGAATGCGTGACCTATTCAAGTTCATGGCCTTTCTTGACAAAGGTGATGGTCTACCTGTATGTCAGTACTTTTACTACAGACATTGCATAGTGGACAGGTCATTAGCTTGAAGTACCAGTATGACATATAGGTGGAATTGTTTTGCAGGCTACATGGTCTTCATTGTGATTAGCTGAGCGTCATGCACAATTTTGGCCAGTGTTTTATTTTTTTTAATGAGTAGCCCCTTCTGTAGACAGCGACATTTGAAATTTACTTTTCTTTGTAAATTTAGACTGTGCTTTTATACACCCCCCATATTTTCAGGTATGATAATGTTTGTATGAAATTAATTCTACTTGCAAGCATGCAATATCACATTCAGAATAAAGGTGGCACTTTAAGGGTGATAACTTTTGAGGACTTTGATGGCTATATGGTAGGTTTTTCAGTGGTTTAGGTCAGCGATTTTCAACTGGTGTGCCTTGAGAAGTTGACATGTGCACCGCACGTTTTTTAAAACTCTAAGGCAGCTACATTGTACTTTGTGCATTGGCATCACTCAAGCATCACACACTGATGATCCTAGCTGTTTTCTAGAATCAAGGAGTAATGATAGCAAGCAAAACCAGGCAACATGGCTAATGTGCAGGTGGAGGAAAAGCAGGCCGGGTAAAAATGAGCCCAGGCTGGACACCTTCAATATATTACTGCACCTTTGCTGTGAGTAAACTTCTTATGTGTAGTCAGTTGTCTAATAGGAAGAATTGTGCATGTGGAATGAAGGCCCTGTGTGATAGTTTAGGGCCGTATGCACTGCCTTTCTTGGCAGTGTTTTTACTTCTTTGGGGAGCATGGAAACCATTGGTGGTGGCTATAGGGATAGTCGATGACAAAACTATTAATTTTATGGTTTTCTAGAACTTTGTTGGAAGATAAAAATCTCTGTGGTGGGGGATTATAGCCTTGAAATGAATAACGGGCAGTGTTTTATTGAGGATGTTACTGCATTACCCAAATATTTATGTATATTGCATTATTTATGCTAATTGATAAATTTATACCTGACTAAGTATTTACTGTACTTTTGTAACTCTTGTTCAGTTTGAATGTATTCACTTTTGTGCGGTGGTTTTGTTAGAAGTTCAGTAAATTTATGTGGTAAACTCTCCATGCCTTCTGAGTTTTTACGTATTTAATGTTGGACTACATAAGCCTTGCAAGTAAGATGTTTTAAATATCTGTTTGTGATGTTTATTTCACCGCGTGGTTCCAACAGTAGGATTACAATAATTTATAACCATGACTAGTCAAGCTTTAGACACTTTAACCAAATGATTCTTGTGTGGTAGTCAAGAGGTATGTGCATTCGGTGTTTATATACCTATACCCTTCACATGTCCCTGATTTTGACTTGTATATTAGTGCTGTTTTTCTTTCATAGTCCCTTCTAAAACTGAGGACTTTTGGAGGATAGATAATTTACACTTAAATAATGATAGTAATTCACGTTATAGAATTTTTACTTCAAAAATGTATATATTGTACTTTCTCCTATTATGTCAATGTTTCAGGTTAATAGTACTAGTATTTTAAAGTGCTCCTGACTGTTTATGGATTTGCCTTGATACTATTCTGAATTGTTGAGACTGACCATACCTGTGGAGATGGTATTTGCTCCATATGTCAACTTTGTTTAATTTTAGTAATACCCCTAATTCTGGTTCAAAGTTTCCAACTAAAATTGCATTTTTTTGTGAACATGGGGTACATTATATTAAATACTGGTAACTACTGCAGTTGGAATTACTGACCTGTTTTATTTCATAAAATAGATGTTAATTTACCACAGTTTTGGGAAAGAGTTTTTCTTTTTTTTCTAAAACGACATCAAGCTTAGATATCTCATTAAATATTAAATGCAAGTAAAAACAGAAAGATTTTTTTAATCTATCAAATGTATACCTATTTTTTGTCAGATAGGCAAAAAAATATATTTTTTGGTGTGCAGCAAGATATTTATAATTCGTTTGTATGCCATGAGATGAAAAAAGGTTGAAAGGACTGGTTTAGGTTCCTCCAGAAGTAATGAGAATGGAAGAGTCCATGTAAGTCATTCGCATTACTTTATCCTGCTGTATTTTGTAGTCCATTGACCTCAGCACTGGGATAACATCATGTCTTAAACATACTCCACTCCTGCATTACATCATCCACATTACATCATGATGAGGAGGAGCTGGTTTGCATAAGTGATAGAGTATTGCAGGTTGCTCTCTGTAGCAATCCCCTGAATCTTCTGGTATTCCATTTTTATAGTTAATGAACCATTTTATAATATATAGTTAATGAACCATTTTATAATATTTGGTAGTACTTTTTATAAGTAGTTTCCCAGTTCTGAATCTTCTGGTATTCCATTTTTATAGTTAATGAACCATTTTATAATATTTGGTGATACTTTAGTTCCCAGTCTTTCATCTTTGGTATTTTTTTTTTATTAATGAACCATTTTATAATATTTATTTGGTTTTTTTTATAAGTAGTTTCCCAGTTCTGAATCTTTTGGTATTCCATTTTTATAGTTAATGAACCATTTTATAATATTTGGTAGTATTTTCCCAGTTCTGAATCTTCTGGTATTCCATTTTTATAGTTAATGAACCATTTTATAATATTAGTTCTGAATCTTTTGGTATTCCATTTTTATAGTTAATGAACCATTTTATAATATTTGATAGTACTTTTTATAAGTAGTTTCCCAGTTTGATAACTTTCTTCCGTCTGGTTCTTTTTCCGTTATCTAGATTAACTGGAACTCAGTGATATTCATTATCAGCAATCAGTTGTTTAGTGGGTCATAAAAAATGTAGAGTAACTCTTGAATGTGAGCATCTGTTCTGGTAAGATAGAAAAAACTGAGTAGCAAAGATATATTAATAGTAATCATAGTACTCAGATACTTTAAAGTAAACACCAGAGGTGCTCCATGCATGTATCTGTCACAGAGATAGATGGACTTGCTTTCTAGTATTAGCATAAAGATTACCTCCTTTTATTGTCATATCCTTACCTACCTTTGCCATACCATTTTCTTCACAACTTATATTCTTTAAGTATATCAACCTGAGATTTTTAATTGCCATGATTTCTGTTACACCATAATCTGACAGCTGATTCCACATTCCTTTGCTCTCGGTATGCATCTTTGGGGGTAAACATATCAAAGCAAAAGTAAGTATCTGGAAATTTGGAAGAGAAATAAGCACATCCTGTAACAATCTGCAGTTAAGCTAGTATATTTGAAATATTCTCTCTCAATGGTATTATGAGGCATGGCTACAATATACTTCCAGAGTTGTACAGTAACTCTGTGCCATACATACAAAGTGAAAACTGATATAGCTTTATGCTATCATTTATCCTTTGTCTGTTCCTTTTTATCACTCAATGTTTATATAACATTATGTCATCTTAGGTTGTCTCTGTCACCAGCAATTTTTAAAATTCCTAAGAAAGCAAAAATAATTGTTTTTGGATATTTTGGGCTGTGCATTTTTTATTATTGATAGCTTCAAAAAGCATATGCTTTTTAGATGTGTACTGGTAATATCAAGGATTTTCCATAGATTTCAGTATATGTGGCTTTATCAGTAATACTTGAAGTAAAAGCCTTCTACATGAGTTGATGCTTGTGATGGGACAGTAGTACATAAAAATAGATAAGACCCATTGGGACAAAATTAGATCAGCGGGTCTGCCAAGCAGGAACTAGATTCAAAGTATATCATACCTGGAAACATAGAATGAATAAGAAACTATGGGTATGGGTGGAATTTTAATACATAACATGGTATATTATTGGGTAAAAAAAAAAGTATGGGAGTCAGGATCTGTAATGCTAAGAGGATCTGAATGAATTGAGGCATAATAATTTATAGATTCATAGGTAGGTACTAGGATATCTGCCCAAAGGCATTTACAAGCCTAGCCGGAATGTGTTGGCTTTCGCCACCCCCTTAGATTAGTTCCTTGTGCCAATATCCAGCAGAGCCATTGAAGTGATCCCTGGGGTAAACTTTCTGTTTCCCATCCACTCATCAAGGTTTCTCTTGAAGAGAGTTAGCAAGGAGCTCTGCCTAATGTAGATTGGAATCTTGTTCCAGAGCATGGGAAGTCTCTGGGACAGGAATCTATCCCTCCAGCACGTCCTATTTATTGTTGTGGTGGGGTTTAGATCCCTGGAGCATGTGGCTCGAGGGGATATGGTTTTCTTTAGGTGGAGCATGTCCATCAATTCTGGGTTGGACATGGCCTTGTATGTCAGGCAGAGATCACCTCTGAGTAGGCAGTATGCAACTGAGTACAGCTGGAGTTTCTTCTGCTTGAGGCCAGTAATCCTCTTGGTGAGGTACTTCTGTGGTCCTTCCAGTTGTTGCAGGTGTCTTGTAAGGTACATCCCAAATGGGGCATTGTACTCTATGATGGATCTGATGAGTGATGTGTAGAGGGGCCCAATGACCTCTTTCGATCTGGATGCAAACCCTTTTGTGATTAGGTGGGCCAGATAGAAAGATTTTCTAACCACTTTGGCATTGTGATTATCAAAGGAGAAGTTACGTCTTCCATATTTAGGGGGCTACCACCTATGTGGTAGTTTGTGGGTACTTTGTTTTTTCCAAAGGGGATGACTATGCACTTTTTTGCATTTATCTTGAGGCCATGGTTTTGACACCAGGTATCTGTCTCAGTGAGACCCTTTTGGAGGATGTCTATGGCAGCCAGAGAGTCAATTATAGCCCCTAGTTTGCAGTCATCTGCGAGCTTGGTCAGCCAAAGTCCTCCTGTGCTTTCCTGTACCTCTGAGAAGTATATGCTGAACAGGAGGGGTCCTAGGACTGAGCCCTGTGGAATGCCACTTGTAACAGCTTTAGAGTCAGACCTAGCTCCTGCAACTCTTACCATGTGGGTTCTGTCCGTGAGCCAGTTGGCAACCCATCTCATGACGTAGGGGTTTATGTTCAGGCTGGTGAGCTTGTCTATAATACCTGAGTGGGGAATGGTGTCAAAGGCCTTTGCAAGGTCTAGGTAGGCTGTGTGGACCACCTTTCCCTCATCTATAGCCTTGGTAACTATCTCAAAGAAGTCCACCAGGTTTAGGAGGCATGTTCTGTCCTTGACAAAGCTGAACTCGGTAGGGTCCATTGTTTGGAGGTTCCCAATGACTCTGTTAATGACCTCCATGATGATGCGCTCCATAGCTTTGCAGACCAAGCTAGTCTGGTTTATAGGGCAATAGTTCCTGGGGTCTGTTGCGGCTCCACATTTGTGGAGCGGAATAACCATTGCTGTGTGCCACTCTGTGTGCATGTAGCCTGTAGAGAGGCTGAGTTTAAACAGTGTGTTTAGATGAGGGGTTAGTTCATCTTTGAGCTCGTGTAGGACGCAGCCTGGGACACCGTCCAGTCCCATTTATGCTGTGTTTTTGGCTTTGGAGAGGGCTGTTTTAACCTGAGTGTCTGTGATTTCAGGGGCACTACATTCTTCTGGTATAGTTATGGGCCCTTTTGGGGGCAAGAGGGGGGTGAAGTTTGCACTGAACCCGTCTGCCAGGATGTTGGCTATATCAGTCTGTTCAGTGTATTTTGTGCCATTCTGCCCTAACTCTGAGCAGATCTGAGAATTGCCACTCGGATTCTTGACATAGCTAAAGAATGTCTTGTGGTTATCTTTGGAGTCCATGGCAATTTTTCTTTCAAAGCTAGCCTTGGATGATTTTATGAGGGAACATAGTTTCTTGCTGATACTGATCAGGGATGTCTTCCCTTCTTGGGATTTTACTCTTTTCTGTACTAGTTTCCTCCTTCTATTGTATAGTTTGTTTATGGCAGGGATCCACCAGACTGGTTTCCTTTTCTTGGAGGAGTGAGTCTTGGTTTTCTTTGGGATAGCATGATCCATGCATTCTTGTAGGTGCTGGTAGAGTGCATTATTAAAGGAGTTTGCAGCTTGGACATCGTTATCCTTTAGCATGGAAGCTTTGAAACTTCCCACCTCAGTCTTAAGTAACGTGAAGTTTGGTTTTGAAAAGTTTTTCACGGTGGTTTCTTTGACCTGGGGTAGTGGTGGAATATGGATATCCAGAGTAATTAGTTAATGGTCAGATCTAACCAGCGAGAGGTTGATCTCCAGTGTGGAACACTGGTCACCCATGTTGGTGATGACCAGGTCCAGTATGTTGTCACCTCTGGTGGGGGTATTCACCAGTTGATCCAGGGCATTTGAGTTTATAAATTCCAGGAAATGTTGGGCAAGGGAGTTTGTACTTGAGTAGTTCTCCCAGTTAATGTTTGGGTAATTGAAATCACCCACTATCAGGGTGTTTGGTAGGACCTTTATGTTTCATAGTGTTTCCAGGAATGTGGAGTGGGGGTCCTGGGACATGGTGGGTGATCTGTAGCAAGCTATAATTTGAATAACAGTTTTGCCCATTGTTAGTTGCATGTGGATGATCTCTGAAGCATCATGCTGTGCCACTAACCTGGAGGTGTGGGTATCCTTGATGAATATGAATACTCCCCCACCTTTTGTATTTCGGTCCGGGTTTTGTGGCCAAAATATATGGTATGAGTTGTAGCCTGGTAGTGCTAGGATGCTCCCTGGAGCCTTAAACCAGGTTTCTGTTACTGCACAAATATCGATTTTCTCCATACTGAGGAGTGCCTTGAGTGCATGCATTTTGAGGTTTAGACATCTGGCATTAAGTGGCATTACCCTCGTTTTTTTGTTACTTGTGCTATTTATGGCGGTGGGTTTGTCTTTTGAGCCTTGCCTAAAAAAGGCACTATGGGGGTGGCAAGAGCCTTGGCCAGTATTTGAAAGCCTAAGGGTGACAGGTGCAAGCCGTCTCTAGTGAAGCAGAGTGGCTTGTCGAGCATGTCATCCCAGGCTGACAGACACTGGATCCCATTTGAATGACACCAGAAGCTTAGCCATTTGTTGAAATTGATATTTTTGTCTCTATACCATGGTATCATTCTTGGTGAGGGCAGGATGCTACTCAGGGTCAGGGTCATACTGGCCTGGGCTATGTGATCAGAGAGCTCCTGCATGTCTCATGTAGTCCAGGGAGGTATGGCTCAGGTCATTCACACCAACATGGACAATGACAGAGTCATATTTGTACTTCTTCTGGAGTGACCTGAGTGCTTGTGTTATGTGGCGGATCCTGGTACCTGACAGGCAGCTAACTGTAACCTTCTCCTTGTTCAGCCTAATAGTGGGACATCAGTGTGCCTGACTATAGAGTCACTTATTACTAGTGTGTTGGGTAAGTTATTTTGCCTTAAGGGCTGTGATTGTGTGGCACACTGGTTTTGTGAAGTATGTGTTTCATGGTTTGTGTTGGGGGGGGGTGGAGGTTGCTTGGATGTTTGCTTTGGAGGTCTCAGTTGATTTTGCAGATTTTTATTTAGAGCCTTTGAGTACGTTTTCATGTATTTATGTGTATTTTTTGCCGGTGCTGGTTTCATAGGTCTATGTGAGACTGGTGGTATGATGCAAGTAATTCCCTTTTCCTCTTGACTGCCTGGGCCAGTCTTGGGTTGAGAGAGCTTAGCCTGCAGTTTGGCTGCATAATTGCATCTCTTGCATGTATTAGTGTTTGGTGGAAGGAAGAAAGTGTTGTCTGTGTACATGAGGCAATTGTAACATTGCCTCAAATTGCCCAGATTCACCAGTTGGACCAGAGAGTACACCTGAAACTGCCCTTTGGACATGCCTGGATAGGTACAGTGAACTGTTTTACTAATTGGCTAGTAAAGTTGAATACAGAGTCTTGTTCTTCTCTACAGTATAGGGGACTCTAGTGCTAAGGTTTATTAATGCTTGCTATGAGTTTTGAGCAAGTGCCGGGATGAGAAGTGAATGGTTTGAGTGCTTAAGTTGAAAGTTTGTCTAGTTCCAAGGGAAAAATTGAAGAGTAGACTTTGTGGAACCAGGAATATTTATACCCTAGCTAACCGGTGCTGCCTGGCGCGCAAAACCACGCAAATGTGGGTTTTATAGCAGGGAAATGAAAGAAATAGAAATTAGCCCAAAATGGCCAATAAACTACTAATTTCTGGGCTGAAACCACTCCTCAAGGGACAGATAGGCTGCTCAAAGCTCCCTCTCTCACAGTGAACAGAGAAACTTCCTTCTATCCAAGTAAGGTATAGGCAAACACAGAAACTTGTAACACAGCTCTGAATTCAGCACTAACCTGAAAACTGTACTATACTAGCTTGGAAAGGCAGGAAAACAAGTTTTTTTTGTGTTTTTTTTTCAGAAAATAAAGCAGATACAATCAAAAAAACACTTTAACTGTTGTAGGCTACACACTCAAGTGTGATAGCCATTTCTGTGCATTTAAACACGTAATTTAAACACAAAAACAACTTTGTTAAAGTGCAGGCAGTAAATGTCAGACTTATGAGGAATAAGGGCTAAAGAGGATTGCCCATTAGAAGATGCAAGTATAAATCTTATTTCTATATACAGAAACTGGAATATAAAAAATGTAATAGGCAGCAGGACATAGGGAAGAGAAGAAATTTACCGGTTTAACCATTATACACAGTGGTACAGGTGAAATGAAGGTGTGCCTAAAATGGAGGCCTAAATAGCCTATAAAGCATGTGATAAAAGACAACTCTAGTGGCTAGAACTGTAGGAAAAATCAGAGAATAGAAGAAGAAAGAGTTTAAGGATTTGAATGTGATGGTAACTATCTGAGGTTGTGTATGGAAGTAAGAGAAACATGAGAGACAGAGGATGATGCTAGAATACTAGGGAGGAGCTGAGACTACAAGACACACACAAAGGTGAGGGCGCTTTAAATGAAATCACCCTTTACAGTCCTCAAGTGATGTATGTATGCTATAGGGGGTTTAGGAAAAGAAAAGTCAATAAAGGAGAAGCACCAGTAGTAACACATACTACAGCAAATCACCAGAATATAATGATGACTTATCTCATAGGTCAAGTTATTGACAAGCACACAAGTCTTCTGGGAGGACATGATGAGGTGTACCCTTTTGAAGTGAGCACTATGCCTATGCTCACCCGATTTATCAGCAGACCTGATGATCCTCCCTCCATAACCCTCGTTTTAGGGTCAGGCGGGGGCCTTATGGCTTCACCCCCCTTGTTTTCCCCTTTCATGTTCAGTGGCCTCAACTCTCTCCAAGTTAGAACCATATTTGACTGGTGACCACATCAAGGGGAAGATGGTTTATAAGGATGAAGTAAAAGGGTTTGCCACCAGGTCCAATGTAGCTTAGAATACACATCCAGTTCTGTAGAGGTAGCCGGAGCAGGCTAGGTCATGCTAACTGGCTTTGAGTTAATGGTTTATTTGTTATGGGTTTATATGTTGCATCTAAATTACTGTGGCATCATTAATGGTTGTCAATGGCATTATTCAATAAAACGTCAAAAAGTCAATATGTTGAGGTCTTTGACACAGCTCAGTGGACAAAAGTGATTTTTTAATCTTGATGCATCCCTATATATAAAATTGATAAGTCTGCTACTTTTGTTCATGAAATTATTTGGTTTGCTTGATGTCAGTTACGCAAAACTTAAGTGATACATATATCTTGAAAGCATAAAGTCAAGCAGACATTTTAGAATTTCATAAGTTTTATGCTTTTCTGAGATGCCATTAGATATACATGGTTAATTATTATCTTTTACATTTCTTAATTAAATTTTGTATTATCCCTCTTAGCAAGGGGTCTATACTAGAAGATCAAATGTTTAGGTGATTGATCTTCTAATATCCAATCTCTAAACAGCGAACGTCCCAGGAAAAAAGTCCTTTGGCCACTAAAACAAAACAAAACTTTACATCCAAAGTAAGTGGGGGGCTTCACCCCCCCCAAACCCCCTGACATGGTGGGGCTATGCCCCCCACCCCACCCCTGACTAAATATACCAACTCCGAGATCGCTTTTCAGTATAGGAAATGACAAAATCCAGCAAACGGCCAAGGGAAATCTTTCCCTGTGTTAAATCGTCCATTCACAGTTTTTTGCTTTCGATATTAGAAGATCGATGTTTAGGTGTTCAATAACCTAAACATTTGATCTTCTAATATAGACTCATTAGCATGTGGTGTCAATATGACAGATTAAAATAAATACTGTTTGTGGCAAAGATGAGTGAAAAGTTTAATGCATAAATTTGCATTAACAGGTAACAAAACATAATCTATTTACTTTTTCAAATGTGGTTAAGTAAACATAATTTGCATGTCACTATGATTAAAAGTTTAATGCTTTGGTTACCTTATTATATATCTCTCAGGAGAGGAATTCTTAGGATCTTATATTTAATGCCTAATATTTTATTACATTTGCCACTGATCTTAGCACAAGATGCTTTCAGGTGAAATATTGCAATTAGCATTTTCTATCAACTCAGTGACTTATTTGTTAAACCTATTACTGAGCAAATTTATCTTCAGATTTATTTGTGTGTGAACAATGAAAATCATAACATGCTACATAACCCTGCATGCAAACTTTCTATTTTAAAAGAAAGGGATTTTAGTCTTACCTACCATCTTCATGTAGATACATTTGAACATCCATACTAATATCGGTAGATAAAACTCACACATATGCAAAACCACACACAAAGTCAGCACAATCATTTGTATATGTGTGCATGAGTGTGATTATGTCTGCTTAGGTGCATGTGTGTTGACATGCTTGCAGGTACATTATATCATGAATGCACTTAATATACAATAATTAGTATTATCAGTAATAATTTAATATACAGTATATCACAGATCGTAGGGTGCATACCTACGTAGACTGCACTATTCTGTAAAGATGTTGCACATTGATGTGTAGAGAGATGTAGCATGTCTCCATATGTTGTACTACTAGGGGATGCCCCCAGGTTCCCAGCAGTGTAGGAAGTGTTTCCCCTATGCCTTTTAATTTGTATGGTCAGCTTTGATATTGCTATATTTCATGTACAAGTGTAAGTGAAAAGCTACAATAGTGTCCAATTAAATCACATCATCTGAATACCTTTTAAAAAAATGGTTGTATAAAAGTTGGATGTTGGCCATTTTGACTTTGGTTAGCTGTGCTATTTCTGTTGGTATATTCTAATATGCTTATCATAGGATCATGGGAGATTACTAGGCTATCGACCCAGAGGTCATTTTAAGCTTAGCCATTCCATCCCAATCTAATACCATAGAAATGCTAGTCAGTACCCAATATTGCATTTAGTGATGACTGACCATGTCCAGGAGGGTTGTGGGCTCTATCTCTGATAAGAATTTACAGTGCCCCATCCACTCGTCCAGGTTCCTCTTGAACAGTTTCATAGAGGTGCTCTGTTTCACATGAATTGATAGCCTGTTCCAAAGATGCAACAGTCACTGGGAGATAAATATGTCCTTACAGCATGTCCTATTTAAGTCACAGGCCATATTTAGATCCCTGGAATGGGTATGGGTGGCCCTAGTCCCATATGATTTATGGATTTGCAGCAAGTTCATTAGGTTTGGTCTTGGATTGCTCTATAGGCCAGGCAGAAATCTCCCCTAAGAAGTCTATGTGATATGGAGCATAGTGATGAGGACTTTAATCGGTGTGTGTAAGGCACATGCTGGAGCCCCTTAATCTTCTTTGTTAGAAACCGCTGAGTTCTCTCCAGTTGCTGCAGGTGCTTTGTATGGGACATGCTGAACTGGAAATTATACTCCATCGTGGGCCAGATAAGTGTTGAATATAGAGGGGGTATAACCTCTTTTGCTCTTGAGGTGATGCCATTCTTGAGGTGATGCCATTACCAATCAAGTGTACTACGTATAAAGCCTTCATTACTACAGTAAACACATGGTGGTCGAAGTTAAGGTCACAGTCAACCTGTGATGCCAGGTCCCTTATTACTTCATGGCTACTTAGGGTATTGTTGTTGATTTGATAGTGTGAAGGCACATTCTTTGTGTCAAAGGGAATGATGATGCACGTCTTCACATTCAGTTTGAGACAGTGACTAATACACCAGTCATTTGTCTGCATGATATCGTCCTGGAGTATACTGACATTATTTGGGGTTTCAATGATTGCACCTAGTTTGCAGCCATTTGCAAACTTGGTCAGCCACAACCACATAGTTTTAACCAGAACTTCTGAAATGTATATACAAAACAGTAGGGGGCCCAGCACTGACCTCTGTGGTACTCCACTAGTAACCAGTCTGGAGGTGTGTCTGTCCTTAATAATGATAGAGAGTGCACCACCCTTAGTCTTTCTGACCTCATTTTTGGGTTGGAAAGTGTGGAATGAGGTATAGCCTGGTAAAGCAGGGGTGCTCTCCACAGCCCTGAACCAAGTTTCCGTGACTGCACAGACATTGGCATCTTCCAGTGTGAGAAGAGCCTCCAGTGAGTGCATTTTCAGGTTAAGGCTCCTAGAATTAAGCAGTATGACTGTTGTCTGGTCCCACAGAGGCTGTGTTTTTTGCCTTAAGATTTATAGTGTGGGAGGAGTTTGGGGGAAGGTTTATGATAAGTTAGGATGGGATAAGGGAGTGAAACTTTCACAATACCTATCCTCTAGCAGGTTTGCTATCTCTGTGGGGTCAGTGTGTGTGATACTGTTGGTCACTAGTTCTGCATATGCTTGAGTCCTACCTTTTAGGCTACATATGTAGCTGTAAAAGCACTTATGTTATCCTAGGCTGTACTTGCTAAGTTTTTCTTAAAGATGCCCTTAGAGGATTTGACAAGTTGTCTTAGCTGACTGTTGAGACTGAGGAGGGTGCTTTTCCATTGTTGGGACCTTGCCTTTGTTTTCTTCGACAGCAACATTTTGCATTTATTGTTAATTATGTTGATGCTGGATATCCACCATGGCAGCTAATTTTTACTTGGGTCTCTGGCTTTGATTCTTTCTGGTACAGTTGAGTTTATACACTTGTGCAAATGATTGTACAGGACTTTAGTATAAATGTCAGCTTAGTTACCACTTCCAGCTTGAGGTGGGGCTTGGAATGCATTTATACCTTCATCTAGGAGGATATAGTTTGCCTTGGTGAAGTTTTTTAGTCTGATTTCACCCTTTGTGACTTCTAGTGTTAGTGCCAGCTCAAAGGTGACTGATTTGTGGTCAGTTTTAACTAATGAGGGTCCCACAGTTGTGGCAGTGCATCTGTTTAACATGCTGGTGAGGACCAGATCTAGAATGTTCCCTGTTGTCAGGGTATGAGCAATTTGTTCCAGGACATTTGAATTAACAAAGTCAAGGAACTTTTGCACTAGTGAGTTAGGGCTAGAGTAGGTTTCCCAGTTGATGGTGGGATAATTGAAATCCTCCATAAAACAGTGTGTTCAGTAAAATGTATGATTGTCTCCAATTTGGTCAAGAAGGCTTCATGGGCATCGTGACCCATGGAGGGGATCTACAACTGGCTATAACTTGAATGGGGGTCTTATCCATCATAACCTGGACTTGGAGTAACTCCATGGAGTTGTCCAGTCTAACAAGATGTTAGGTGAATTTATCTCTAATATAGACTGAAACATTGCCTCATTTGTTTTTCACATGTTCATTTTGCAGTCTATAGATGTGGAAGGCATTGTAATCTTGCGAGGCCGGGGTACTCTCAGAGGCCTTGACCCAGGTTTCTGTGACTACACAGACATCCAAATCTTCTAATGATAGAAGTGCTTCCAGGGAGCGTAGTTTTTGGTTTAAGCTCCTAGCATTTAGCAGCATGACCATTATTTTATTCTGACTGGCTAATTTAATGTCAGTAATGTTGTTTTCGAGATTTTCCCTAAAAAAGGCACTATGGGGAGGCAAGAACCTTTGCCAGCAGCTGAAAGCCTAGAGGTGCCAGGTGCAAACCATCTCTGGCAAAGCAGCGATGTTTGCCGACCATGGCTTCCTGGCTGACAGGAACTGGATCCCCTTTGAATGACACCAAAAACTAAGCCTGTTATTGAAATCAATAATTTTTTGTTTATACTGTAGCATCATTATAGGTGAGGGTAGTATGCTGCTCAAGGCTAGGGACATACCTGCCTGGGACACATACTCAGAGAGCTCAACCATGTCTCTCTTCATGTAGTCCTGTGAGGTATGTCTCAGGCCATTCACACCAACATGAATTATGACAGAGTCATAATGGCACTTTTTTTCTGAGAGACCTGAGTGCATGCATGATCTGATGAATCCTGGCAGTAGACAGGCACCTGACACTGACTTTTTCTTTCTCCAGTCTGGTGAGTGGGACTTCCATGTGTCTCACTATTGAGTCTCCAATGACATAAACATTTTTTTTTGAGTGTTATGCCTTACAGGCTTGGTGGGTGAGGCACTGGTGTTGCTATGTGTCATGAATGCTGTGGGGACTGTGTTAGTTGTAGCAGTCTTGTGTTTTGAAGGTCTCTGGTGTTTCAGTAAGTGTTTTGAGAGAACTTCTGCATATGTAGATTTTTGTGTTTGATGCGCACTATGTGTATGAGTAGTGGTACTATGGGCATATGTAGTGGTGGGTGAGTTGACTGCCTTTTCTATGTTACTGTTTTGAGTGTGAGAGAGCATGGATTCAAGATTCTTGGCGTAGATACATCTCTAGCACTCTGTACTACAGTGAGTTATTAGTAGAGGGTTGTCGGTGTACATGAGGCAATTGCTACACCTCCTCAAGAGACCCAAGTCAACAAGATTGGCAGGAGAGACAAGGGTAGTCCAACTGTCCATAAAGCTAAGTTGAAGAATGTTGAACACTTTTTTAATAGCCAGCCTTTTTCTCCCATCTTGAGAGGTTTTCTGTTTTTGTTGCTGTTTTCATAGTTTCCATTACACTGACCCTTGATCTCCACTGTAGTATAGTATTCATTTTGCAAAGAACCATTTTCATATATGCTAGTCAGTTCCATAGATGGATTAAATAGCATGCACTGATTAATATGTTATTTCAGTGCTGATAACACAATATGAGGGGCTCTAGTATTTTTCTTGGTAAAGAGATACTTGCTCTGGCAAAGGGAGATCCTCTACAACTTCTGTACCATTTTTTGCCACTTTTCCCCATGGCAAAGAGTCTGCACAATGCAGTATATATATGGCTGGAATATGGCATTAGAGTATTTTATTCTTTCTCGTGACAAAAAACATCTTATTGCCAGTAGTAGTATATATTTTCCCACATGAGCAGAGCACATTATTTCATTTAATACATCAAGTACTTATTACTTTTTATTTATCAGTTGTTAACCAGATATATAGCCTGGCTTAAGAACATCTTTCAGCCTTGACCAAGGCCAGAGGCAAAAGACAGACTTATCTGACATCACTGTAGTTAAGATTATGAGAGGTAATAAGAATTTATATCAGTTAAAGCACAGTGTACAAGAGTTCAGCAGTAATTCAAGTGAAATGCGGAAGGCAAAATCAAAAATAGATTTTAAAGGAGTACATATTTACATTGATATAATATCAACATACTGTGATACAGGATTTCTTACATGCATGTTCATGGTCATTGTGAGCATAACTGGCACTGTGAATACGCCATGCTCGGTTCACTCTCTCTGTTTTAAACTAAACAACATTAGCCTTCATTATTTTCATGTGATAAGACAGCACATTAATGCAGGACTGTGTTTGTTGCAATGTATATACATGAACCTGCTGACAAATTATACTACATTCTTTTAATCATTTTGTGATCTGTATCTTAATTACATACTATTGCAAGGCTGATGACTCTTATGTTTGGACTTAATATTTCTGTGGTATATCATGGCTCTATATATGGATTTCACAGTGTTCTGTAGATCAGACCATGCATGCGACACACACCTGTCAGTGACTAGAGTAGGCACAGCTTTTCAGTTCCACAACTATTTGGGATAGGTGATACGTTAAACTGGGACAAGACATGCTGTTGTACATTAGTCTACTATAGTGCACCTTTACAGATGTCTTGTATTTCTTCCCTGTCTGCCTTTATTTGCAGCCATAGTCATCACAATGAGACAGTGTATCACCAACACTTTAATATTTTGTCTGAGTTTTTCAAATAGCATGTCTATTTATTTATTTATATCTGCACAGACTATACCATGGTTCAGTTTTGCATTTACTACCGCTGCTGTTTGTGACAATCAGATGGTATAGGCCAGTGCACTTCTCAACTGTAGTATGGGCATGTCAAATAACTGTGTATCCTTAAACATATATGCAACCAAGTCCATAGTGCATTCTTTGTGTGTTTACTATTGTCATGTGTACACATATTGTTTGGTTGTACAGCATAACATTGTGCCATTGTGCTGTGTACCATGCATGTGCAGTTTTGTTAGTACTTTCATAATACTCAATTACATTATTTCTCCAGAAGCAGCACCATGTAGGTGTACTCAACATTCTACTGCGTCTTGCACAGTTATGCTTATGTGGTTGTACTCTTACTTCCTCACCTGCTTTTACTGTCACTATTAGTTTCCTGGACAGTGTACTGTAAAAAAAAGGTGACACAATATACTGCATGCTTTGGTCTTCAGCACTTAGCCACCACCCCTATGGTCTGTTTTACTAAATGAACTTAATTTGCATGCTTGGATTTGTTTATTTATTACTTGTTTGTTAACCAGGAGGGTGGGCTGGTACAAGACCCTATTTAGCTACTACTATGGCCAAAATGGCAAAAGACAAGCAAAGGTTACAAGGAGGTAATGAGACTGCTAAACAAAGGATTGTGTAATATAATAGAATAAAATGTTTTACAAAATCAATGAATCTGAATATTTTCATGTTGATCATTTTAACAGTGAAGTATTTTATCCAGCCTAAGAAGCTAACATGAATAAGTCATATTCTGCTCTTGGAATTGATACATTAATGACAACTGCCTAGCAAGTTTGCAAAATATTGTAGTTTTTTTTTTAATTGCTGTATTAGATTTGAAGTAGTTCATTGCCCCTGGTCAAGAAAAGTAAGAACATAATCAAAATTATTTTAATAAGCAGTGATTACCCCAAAGAAACAGCCAAATTGATCTGTAAAATGGCTTTATTGAAATTCTTAACACCCCAAGTTCAACAACTCTTCAGAAGAGTTTTTGATCTTAAGGCATTAAGAATTATATCCAAAATTATACTTAAATATTTTTGTGAGTGTAGTGAAAGGAATTATAGTATCACTGTGGTCAATTATGCAGGGAGATGAAATCTTAGCTAATCTGTTTATACTGCCAGAACCATTGATTGGTATCAGTAAGCAATGTGTTATTGGTATTAACAAATCAGGAAGAATGTGTTTTGTAGTACTTTGGTTAAATCATCTTCTGACATTTTGAAAACTTATTACTATGTCATCAGCATACATAGTAATGTGAGGTAAGTCCCATGGAAGACTGAGTATGTTTAAAAAGAACAACAATGTCCCCAGAACAGATCTTTGTTGGACACCAGCAACAATAATTCCTGTTTCACAGAGGGAATTATACCTGTCAATGGTAAACATGCTGTTATTTAGGTGATTGCTTTGCAATGTTCATACCTCTCAAGTGTCCACATTTTTGCAGAATATCCAGATTTTTGCCTCATATTTTTGGTCTGCTTCTCATAAAATGTATTTTTTTCTGGCAAATTTCTGGCAAATCATTGAGGACTGAATTAGCTACATAATGACATACATTTGAGTTCTAGACCTCATAGCCTTCAGAAAATGAGTGATAACACAAAATCAATCATTCTGGCAACATTCTAAGTGTGTATGAGCAATATTTAAAAATTCTCACTGAGTGTGTGTCCTTGTCTCCCATTATTTTTAGCTTTGTCCAGATTTCTTGCACATAGATGTTGATAGGTATGCATTACTTCAGTAAATAAGCTGTACTTTACAGGTTTATCAGTTAATACTCTGCAGTCTATAGTTTTAAATGTTTTATGAAGACTGTCCCAGTAAGAAGGTCTTTTTCCATAGTTGAGTATGTATAAGAGGCAGTGGCGGCTGGTGACTTCAAATCAAAGAGGACAGCCGAATGGGTGGGGTCAATGGGAAGGGGTGCAGCCAACTAGAAAGGGGAGGAGCTATGCTCAAAACCACAAAAACTAACTTTAATTAAATATGCTGCCTTGGGTGCCAAACCCTCATTATGAGAGTCCAATCAAGACAAATGAAGTGTAAAAGAATAAAAATATTTCAATGCATTGTCTGTATGACAGCTTACTTAATATCTAGATGGAAACAAAAAGGTTGTGAGGCATGAAAAAATAAATTACTTTTTAAATACATTACTGGAATGCCAGTCAAAATCAAGTATAAGAAAAACAAGCAGCACTCAACTCAAACCGCTTCTCCTTGCACTGCAGTTCTAATTATAATTTATATTCAGCTTTATTAAAGTACCAAGTAACATGCTGAAAGTAGCAATCTCTGTGATGCCCCCACTTGTAAAAATGTTTCTTATCCAAAAAAGACCTGCTGCCTGACAACTATCTACTTGTTTCATGGGGAAAACATGATCAAAGTAAAAAATGAAAAGCAAACAAGAAACAAGCTCAATATACATTGCTTAAAGGATTACTGTACAGGCTATGGACCACACGATTGGCATTCTGTTTAGTTTACAGGTAAAGCCCTCAGAGATCACTGGAAGTCTCCAACAAGTGTAATGAGCTTCTTAAAATAATGTAATTCTGTCCTTTATTACAAATACTGTCATATGCATTTCAATACCCACCGCTTATACATTATCTAGTTAAGTATTCTCTGCATGACAACAACAGAAAGGCTTCAATGTTGGCAATTTTTTAACAGTATGCTTATTAAAGCTTACTTGCATGTTATGATCTCAGACAAACTTATCTGATGGTCATTAAAGCATTGTTACTTAAAACACAGAGCAACAGACACTTTCTGAGTAATAAGCATAAATCAACAGTACAAAAATATGACAGAAACCAGACCAGTCTGCAAAATCAAGAACAGATGAAAAGCCACTGTAGTACTTGTGTCTACCTTGGATGGGGGGAATACCCCGCACATTTACACTGCATAACTGCTCCTTGCCTTGCTTGGACACATCCGGAGTCACTATATTGGGGGAACTGGGGTGCAACAAGTATGTCACAATCTGAAATGTATCTGACTGACTGTGATGGCCCTGACACATTTGTCATACCTCTCACCCTCAGAGCAAGAAATCTGGGCAAAGCCATACATAGAAGTGGGACAAAGGCCCAAAAATAAGGACAGTTTTTAAATATTGCTCTTATAAACTTAGAAAAATAATAGAATAGTAGGTCTTGCATTAGTATGAATTTTCTGAAGGATATGAAATCTGAAACTCAAATGTCTGTCATTATTTTCTAACTTCAGTCTTTAATGATTTACCACCAATTTGCCCAAAAAAACACAATTTTTTGAAAAATGGACCAAAGATGTGATGCAAAAATATAAAATAGCCACACAATACAGCTGGGAACCTGTCAAAGAAGGGACACTTTTTTAATACTAGTACTGCTAACTTGAGCAGCTAACAAAATAAAAGAATCTTCATGCATTTCTGAAATAAAAGTAATCTATAACTCTGATTATTACAGTTATTTCTTAATTGTAAACCCTCCATGTTTTCTTCCAAAATTGCTGTTTTGCGGAGGGATTATTCGGGGAAGAGCAAAATTTTGAGCCAAATTCGGGGAAAGTTGAGAGGTTTGGCTTTGCCTAATTAAATAAAGCAATTTATTTGCATGTACCTCTCAACCTGTTAATGCAATAAATCTGGACAAGGCCAAATATATTGGGGGAACATATAAACAGTACTAAAAATTGCTCTTGTATAAACTGAGACAGTTGATAGAATAACAGGTCTTACTTTAGCATGCATTTTTCTCAAGGTTATGAAGTCTGAAATTCAGTGTGTCATTATTTAGTGACTTAATTCCTAAATGATTTTCCAGAAAACCAAAAATTTTATGAGGAACAAACCAAAAATAAGAAGCAAAAATCTATTCATTCTGTGAAAATCTGGACATTTGGGAGGTATAGTTCAGCTGGGGCTGTCTTTGAGTTTGACACCCTTCCCCCTCACAAAATCATGGTCGAATGGAGCCCTCCCCCCTGCAGCCATTCCAATTATCCATTACTTGGCTATTTCACTCCATTTACCATAAACACTAATGTGCATACTGCTTTACTTCTATAATGATTTGGATTTCATTTGAAAGTTTTATTTTGCATTTTACAGCACAAACACTAAGACATCTGCTAAACAAAGCAATGCAGTCTCACAATGAAAACAGGCTTAGCATTAAAAACTTCTCTGCCCTTGAAACTCACATTCAATGAAATAGCATTGAAACCCACATTGAAAGAAAATACATTTTGCCAGTGACAGACAAAGATTAACTTTGGGCTGTTTTCAAATCATAGGCCCCTTGAACATGAAACATACATGTGCTCTTTGATACACCTTCCTGATTGTACTAAATTATATTCCTTGCACAATACAGTACAGTTGTTAGACGGCATTTTAAATTTATTGTTTTGAACATTTTTCCAGTAAACAATGAAACAAAATGCATGCACCAATGACAAAACTACCCAATTCAGAACATTTCCATCATAAAAGTCTACTCAACCTTCTACAGTCCACCAGTATCAGTAAATATGCACAATCACTGAAGTAGTAAAAGTCATCTAAATAATTCCACATTAAAGAAATCTGTAACAATGAAGAGGTTGTTGCTAGCAAACAACTTTATATGTCATTGTTTATTCATCTACAAATAAAGTGCCTGTTGCCCTTGAGGAATAAATTGCCTATGTTGCATGCATTAAAAAAAATGATAAGCTAGTAATATCGCAGTAGGGACAGTATGGCACAGTTACTAGTCTAGGTATCTTTGCCAAAAAGGACTGCAGCATCCACCCACTTTACAACACAGTACAGTATCAGCAATGCATCTATCTACTGTGGGAGTAGAACCCACAGCCTTCTGCATCAAAAGCAAGTACACTACCTGTTGTGCTATTAACAATGCAAGCAGACTCAGAATAAGCAGCACTAAAGTTTTGTTCCCCTGCAGCTCTCAGCTCCTTGTAAAATCTACTTGACACGCAGTTGTATCTCTGAACTTTGCAGCACAAGAAATCTGGAAAAAGCCAAAATTTATTGGGGGGGGGGACAAAAGCCCAAAAACCAGGGGCACATTTTAAACATTGCTTGTATAACGTTGGAAAGTTACTAGAATAAAATGCTGTGTTACCACCATACATTTCACTGCCATGTCTTTCACCCAGGGGACCCTGTGCAAAACAGTCAGAGAAACATACCACTATGCCAAATCAGCTGTTTTGTGAAAGAGAGGAAGACGAACTTAAATGGCTACCATTTAGTGAATTCAGTTCTCACCATAGCTGTCAACCTCTTGGCACAAAACACCTGAACAAAGCCAATAATGGGGGAATACAGCCCCCAAACATATTCAGTGAATTCAGTTCTCACTATAGCTCTCAAAATCTTAGCAAAAAACATGTGGACAAAGCCAGTAATGGGGGGATACAGCCCCCAAACATTCAATGAATTCAGTTCTCACCATAGATAACTCTCAACCTTAGCACAAAATACCTGGACAAAGCCAATAATGGGGGAATACAGTCCCAAAAATAGGGACAAATTTCAAATATCCATGTTATAAACTTAGACAACTGCTAGAACAGTTTTGTGTTACCATGTACTTTCTGAAGAATATGAAGTCTGAAATTCAAATGCCTGTTATTTTTAAACATTTAACCAGGAAACTAGTCTGACTTGGAACAAAAGACAATTTTCAGCAGAGCAGGGAGAAATGCCAGACACATCTTTGTAAGATGGGAGGACATGCAGACACCACACAGAAGGCACCCCAGCCAAGAATCAAACCAGAGATCCTGTAGCTGTTAGGCAGCAATGCTACCAGTGCACCACTGCACTACAGACTTTGCAAGGAAAAATGTAGATACAGAAACCACAGATTTTATGAGGAACAGAACAAATATGAGGCAAAAATCTGCAAATTTTTTAGAAATGGTGGTGGATAGGGAATTCAGGTCCTTGCCACCTGCATCCAATGTACAGGGTTCATGCCTGAGTATCTCTACCCACCACCATTTGTTCTCTCTAGCCACCAGTATATAGTAACTGGGGCATCACACACACACACACACACACACACACACACACACACACACACACACACACACACACACACACACACACACACACACACACACACCCTTTGTCCAGTGGTATAATTCCTGTTACAAAGCCTTCACCTACCTGCTGTAAATAAATGTCCTACCCGTTGAATGAACAGGCAGACAGTGACCAAACACCTACCCATTTCACGAATGAAGCAAGCCCACAATCCAGCCAGTGACTAAAACACTAATCCACGAATGAAGCCAAGCCTGTGCAATGAAAGTCCCGTGAGAGCAGCTCACCCCTCAGTCCTCATTGGTTCAGCCTGCAGCTGAAGCAGTCCGGAGCTCCTCTTCTGTGCGGTCATCACCGCACATATTCCTGGGTATCTCACAGTAATGATTGCTGTGTACCTTTTTGTCTCTATCTGGACTGCTGATAAAGGCAGTCTGAGTCTAACGTGTCTGCGCATGCACAGAGGAGTCGTGACTCATGCTTTTTTTTTTTGCTGTTTTTGTTTTCTAGTTTTAAAGATTTTTCTTTTGTTTTTTCTAGGTGGGAGGGCTGTAGTCCGGCAGTCCGATAGCACGAGCTGCCCCTGATAAGAGGCAAGTCAAAAGATTGTGGTTTCTATATATACAAGGTAAATCCCATGTTGTCTGTCAACAGACATTCCTAGAAATGAACATTCTGTCTATTTGTTTGTATGACATGATTGAAAGTCCATTTAGATGAATGATGATTTTTTTTAAGTATTTTAATTTATTGAATGTTGCATAACTATACGTAGTTCTGTAAAACAGAAGTTAAATATGTTGAAAAAAATGAAGAAACTTTATCTGATTACTGGTGTTACTTATACATAACTGCTCCTGGAAAAATTTCTGTTTGTGCATTGACAGTTGTTCCCTATATATGGTATTTTCACTTTTCTATATAGTATCGCAACCATGGAGTTACTCTGTTTAAGTAAATGAGTATTGGGTACAGAGTGATTGCCCTACTGTAATAAAAAATATATATATTTTATTTGGATGATTTTTACTGTATATTTCCATCATTTGGATTCATGTAAAAGGTGTTTGCATAAAATGTTCTTTCAACGATTTTAATTCATTAGAACAAACAAAAAAAAAACAAACAAAAAAAAACCAAACAAAAATATAAATGACTCCTTCTTTCTTTGTATAACAATTATATTAAAATCGTATTTCACCCTTTTTCCTAGAAGTAATATGTCTTGATTTCTTATTGGTTTGTAGTTTAACCTTTTTAATTCAGTCATTTGGGATTCAACAAATTTGTCATTCAAACGTCATAAAGTAATTTCTGGATATATTCCAACAATTGGTCAAAGTTTATTTTTTTGAATGTTTTAGCAAATACATAGAGATTCATTATGGGCATGCAGACTGCTGATGAACTGGGAGCTGGGACCTTGGAAAGGGAAGAATATGGGCATGCAGACTGCTGATGAACTGGGAGCTGGGACCTTGGAAAGGGAAGAATATGAGCATGCTTAATTCATGGTGGTATAATAATAATAGAAAAGGATAAGATGTAGATGTGTGCAAGAGGTTAAGAATGGACTTTATCACATTGGTTCAGGATTTATAGGTGTAAGTAGTAAAATGAGGGTTATACTTTAGTAAATAGCTATAAAATTATGTTCAATTTTCTTGGGAGTTAGAGTTTTAAAGTAAAATTGAGGGAATTCTAAAACTCTGTGAAATGCAAAACTGGGATTGACTATTGTTTGCATAAAAAATCAATTATTTAGAAGGAGAAGTCATGAGTAGACTGATTCTAATAGCTTCAATCTTGTCAGTGAATATTTTTTGTGCAGAGCCTAATTTTGTGAAAAAAATATTAAAGCTAATTGTTTTTATGTAGGCCAGAATAGTTTGCTGTTAGGAATATGTGTTGTTTGTAGGTTTCTACAGTAATGTGCTTGAATATTTGTGTGAATTCTTCTAGTGCCTTTTAATTCCTGATAATATTGAAACTTAATACCTTTCAGAGAATTTGTTTCCATCCCCTCCATGGCTTCATTCTTTTCTTTATCAATTTTTTAATTTGGCTGTAATCCATGGAGTAAGGCAACAATTGTTCTCTTAGTAAGTGGAAGTATCTTGTTTTTTTTATCTTAAGTAAGTGACAGAGGGTTGATAAAGCATGAGTGGAGCCAGAACATTAGTAGACAGTAGACCAATCAGTTAGTTGTAAATCAGCTGTAGAAGACTTTCAAAACTGGTGGGTAGTAAATGAGTTGCAGTGCTTTTTGGTGCCTAATTGCTTATTTTTATACACCACCTTGAGATAATTGCACAGTGATAAATATATGGCATTGGTGTAGAGATTTGTGTGTCTCCCTAATTTTAATTGAACGAAGGTCTAATGAAGTTCAGAGTCATTTGTGTGTGCGTCTGTCTTTAGTGATTAAAGATGATGAAGGACAGTAGTCTTTTTTTCATCAGCATCAAGACTGCCTCACCCTTTCTCATCCCTAGCCTGTTGCCAGAAAAAGTAAAGAAGTGTGTTAAAACAAATCATGGAAAACAGGTTTCCTTTAACCTTGATCAGTGATAACAATGATTTTGTGGTTATATGGATTTGCCCATGCCAACAGATGTGACCATTTATTGTTTACACATGTATGTTTACATATTCTAAAGAAAGGAGTTTACAATATGGAGGACTGAAGTGGGATCTGGATTAATTTGGATGGCATCAGATAGCAGGATCAGGATAATAATTATTATATTAAATATGTTTATGAAATTTCTAAAGAGTTTTAGTGAGGCAACATCTGGCAAGGATTTTGATAGACGGAATGCAGGTGTGTTGCATAACAGGGATTGCAAAGGGCTTATATTCGGTCCAAAAATTTGCTGGTAGCTAAAAGAAGCTTGTGATTGTAGACTCTTAAGTCATTTTGAGTATACCTGTACAACGATGTTCTCTAACAGTATAATAGGAACTATGAATGAAAAATTGTGCTGTAATGTAATTTATATAGATTTAACTTCAGCATTTGACAGGGTCATACACAAAGCACTGATCAGTAAATTAGTACAACTAGGCATCAATGTACTCTTGATAAGATGGATAGCTGCATGGCTTACAAACAGGACATGGAAAGCATCAAACAGCAATTGGACAGGTGAAATTGGTTACAGTCAGAGTATCCCACAGGACTCTATCCTAGGACCTTACTTGTTTGGATTGTATCTTTCAGACCTAACTTTTTCATCTGAAGTGTTCTACAGTCTATATGCAGGTAACCTGAAATTGGGTAAACTGATTACGCATGTTCAAATAAGGCATGTCTGAAAAAGAGCTTGACTAAATTGACCATTTGGGCACAGGAGAATAATATGCTGATAAGTACATCACAAACTAAGCATATGAGATTTGGTAGACATAAATTGAAAGGTGAATATTGGATACAGTACACACTGATTGAAACTGTAGATTCATTTAAGGACCTGGGTATAAGGTTAGACCCAGCTTTGAGTTTTTCTAATCATATCAACCAAATGGTTAATGATAGTTCTAAAACTATAGGTTGTATAAAAAGATTTATATATAAAGTCTAGGAAATCAGGAAAGTAAATAATGTGGGAAGAAATAGCCAGGGAATTGTTATGGCTAGGCTTGTATAGCCCTAGGGCTGATAGCCTAGTACCAACCTATGAACCTATGATGAAGTCATTGTTTATTATTTACATTAGACCCAAACTTGAAAATCAAATAACAATATGCAAACCTTATAATAAAACAAGCATGAGTAAACTGGAAAGAGTACAGAGGAAATATACCAAGGGCATCCATGACTGTAAAAATTTAAGTTATTATGAAAGACTGAACTATCTGAAATTGTACCATGTAACATATAGATATTTAAGAGGAGATCTTATTTAGATACATAGGGCATTTAGAGGCAATTACCTCGGGGAATGTTTGGGGTTATCAAAAAGTACTAGAGAATCATGAGATAACCTATGTAGAAGATTCTATAGGCATAAGAAGTGCACTAACTGGTTCTCTGAGAGAGCAGCTGATGCATGGAACAGACCACAAAATTGCATTAAACCAAGAATTAGTTTAGATATGTTTAAGAACAACCTCGACACATATTATGGGAACAACTGTTTTCTATATATTGGCAGACTAGAAGGACACTAATTCCCGTTCTGGAAATATTTGTTTGTATGTATGTATGTATGTATATATGTATGTATAGCTGTAGAAACGTGTTTCACAGTGAGGTGTCTGATAGATGAAATATGGTCAGCACAGGAATACTAGTAGAAGAAAAGAGACAATGGCACATGGAAGCATAATGGCTGTAAAAGTACAGACTGCTGAGAGCTTTAAGAGAAACAGGATATCCCTGTGAGCATCCTGTTTAATCTGTGATGTGGCCGGGGGAGATTGGTGTGTGGAAGAAGCAAAGACTAGACTGAGTCAGCCTACGCATGTGCAGCCTGCCAGTTGCAAGTGGAAAAGAACATGTAAATAAATGAGGCACTATAGTTAGTATAACTACAGTGTGCTGATACTAGCTGTATAGATAGCAGAGGGCAGATGATTACAGCATTAACTGTAACAAGTAAGTTGCATATTACAGTTGTAGATTCATATGTGCGCATATACCTTTAAGAAGCTACCTGAGGGATTGCATAAGTGTATAAATACTGAGCACATGCAAGCTAGACTTCCATTTTGTAGTTAGCTGTTGAGATGTAAGCATGTATGTATGTAAGGTCTATATGTTAACTAGTTTGTTCATATTTAATGATGTTGCTTTTCATCCTGATGTGTTTGTATGTATTAAAGCATGTAAACGAAAACTGCAGCCTTCTTGTCATATGTGTATCTACATTTGTGTTGTTAAATTGTGATGAATGAGTGACATCGCGTCAGAAAGGGATCCAGAAGAAAGACTGAGAGACGTGCAGCTAATATAAAGGAGTGAATCATCCTTAAAATGTACATACTTCGCAAAACAGGTAAGAAACAAATTTCAAATGTTGAAACTTGCTAAGCACTATTTCTTTTTCTCAAAATATGAAATGAGGCCTACAGAATGCTTTAAATGATATTCACATAAACCAATATGTACGATATTGAGAAAAATATTAAAATTACTACAGAAAATGTTTTAAATAAAGTCTGTATTGCATAAAATGAATAAAATAAGGGGAAACTACTGCATTTTTGCAAAGTATGTATTTTTTGTATTAAGCAAATATATCTGGGTTATCAGAAGTGTATAAAGTGTTTGCATGTTAGTGCAGTAATACAGTAAAGTTATTTGCAAAAGTACAGCAAATATAAGACATATTTCATAAAGTACAGGCAATACAGGGCATATATATGCACCTGCTGTCTATACAGGAGAGGGGGAAAACCATCATATTATTGTACCGGCTGAGTCAAGGGAGGATCCTGAGTGCTTAAAATGTACAGTTAGAGAAATGTATAACCCCCCAGACAAATGTTACAATGGAGATGCACTTATTTTACACAAGGGATCAAAAGCCTGGTGAAACTTTTGCAGCATATATAGCTGACCTGAGAAATAAGGCTAAAATGTGCAGATCTGGTGACTTAAGGGATGAGTTGATAAAAGCCAGACTTGTGTGTGGTATAAAAGATGATGCTGTGATAAAGATTTTGCTTTGTGACAGTGATTTAACTTTGAATAAGGCCATTGAGATTTGTCAGATATACAAGCTTACAGAAAAGCACAGAAATATGCTTACAAATATGAATAGCTCTAGAAGGCACAGTGATAAAGCTCATGTTGATAGTATGAAACACATGGTTAAGAGAAACTTGCCCAAGCACATGGCAGCAACTGTAACCCCTGCAGCACTTACTGGTAAACCCCAGAACATTCCAGCAAATTCCAGAGTTCATACAGTCTCAGTGAAACATAAGAATGAGTCAGCAAACTCAAAGCATGGGCCCCAACCTGGTTTCATAGCCAACTGTCATAATTGTGGTGGAAGTCTTGAATCTAAAAGGGAGAAATGTTTAGCTTTTTGTCAACAATGCCACAAATGTAATAAATGGAATCATTTGAAAAGGTTTTATAAATCAAAAGGCCCACATTCTTTTATTAAAAGGAAACATTTTAAGAAACAATTTGATCAATTAGAAAGCTATGGAGTAGAATTGCAGTCCACTCTTTATGTTGATGGTTTGTCAGTGCTTAATGAAACGGTCAATGCAGTGGATTAAAGGGCAAAGAATTAATTATTTTGTACTGTTTGGATAAATGGCAAGCCCATAGAGCTCAAACTTGATACAGGCTCCAAGTGCAATGTTATGTCTGCAGAAACATTTGCTAGAGTGTGTCATGGTGAAAGGCTTGATTTGGCAAGGTGTGCAAAGCTTTTTGCTTATGGAGGTGAGGAAATTCAGACTGAAGACTCAGTAGCACTTTCATGTTACTCTGCTGAAAGCTATGACTTATTTTATGTGGTCAAGAGGCACATCCAGTCATTGTTAGTGCTCAGAGACCGTTTGAAATTGGGACTGCTTTCATTTAATAAGGAAGTTCACCAAGTTAGCTTAAAAGACCATTACTCTAATTTTTCTACCTATGCTGATCTTTTCAAAGACGAACTAGGCAAACTTCCCATGATGTTAGATGGAGGTCAGTCCAGTTATCAGACCAGCAAGTAAAGTTCTAGTAGCCATGCAGGACAGAGTCAAAGCTGAATTAGATAAAATGGTGTGACAATGTGTGATTTGTCAAGTTGAAACTACAACTGAATGGGTATCTTCCATGGTGGTAGCTCATAAGAATATGTACTGATCTATGCAAAGCACTACAAGGACCTCATCATCCAATGTGCACAGTTGAAGAGGTCACAGCCTTAATGCTAAATGACACCATTTTTTCTGGTTTAGATAGAAATAGTTTATTTTGGCAAATTCAGCTTGACAAAAACATTCTCATTGCCCACTACTTTCAGTACTCTGTTTGGCAGGTACACATTTTTGAGAATGGCATTTGGATAAATTCTGCAAGTGAAGTCTTTCAATGTGCAATGGAGATAATTTTTTTCTGGGTATCCTTGTACTGTTATAGTAGACAACATACTGGTAGGAGGTTTTAATGAAGCAGAACATGACAGAAACCTCAGAAAAGTTGTAGAAAGGGCATGTCAAGTGAATCTAAAGCTCAATCCACACAAGTGCAAATTCAGGCTACAAGAAGTTACTTATGTTGGTCATTTATTTATGAGTACAGGCTTACGACCATATCCTACAAAGCAAACAGCCATTCTCGAGATGCCAGCTCCAGTCAGTGTTGAAGCCTTGCAATGTTTTCTTGGCATGGTCAACTACCTAGGCAAGTTCATTCCAGACTTAAGCCAACTTTCAGCACCACTCAAAGAGCTGACACGTAAAGATGTTTCCTGGTCTTGGTTAGAGCAACACCAAAGAGCATTTGATGTCCTGAAACAGAGAATTGCAAGTCCACCAACTCTCAGATACTATGATGTTCACAAACCAGTTACACTTTCCTTTGATGCTTCACAATTCTGTCTTGATGTAGTCATTCTACAAGAGGATCAACCTGTCGCCCATGCATCGAGAACTGTTACCCAAACTGAGATGCAGTATGGGCAGATTGAGAAAGAGCTTTTAGCAATTGTGTTTGCATGTTCTTAGTTCCATGATTATGTTTATGGTAGAGCTATCCAGATCAAAACAGCCCACCAGCTTTTAATCACTATCTTGAGATAGCCTATGCACTCAGCTCCAGCCAGACTGCAAAGTATTATGCTGAGATTACAAAAGTACAATTTCAATCTTGTTTACAAGAAAGGCAAACATCTTTATCTTGCTGATACATTATCCAGATCACACAGAAATACCACAGAACAGCATGAGAATGAGAGTCTTGATTTTGAAGTCATGGAAGTGAGAAATTTTTCTGCTGGACGTCTTGATGAGCTAAGAGATCACACAGATATAGATCTAGTTTTACAAAGGCTCAACCACTTTATCAATAAAGGATGGCTGTTAAAGCAATCTGGTTTACCTCAAGAAGTGCAACCTTATTTTCCATACAGAGATGAGATTTTGTCTGACAAACATATTATTATGTAAGGTCTGAAAGTAATTGTTCCATAGTCCATGTAGCCAGAGTACATTACTATCTTGCATCATGGTCATCCAGGAAGTGAATCTACCAAAAGAAGGGTGAGTGGACTAGAATTTTGGCCATCTATTTCACAATACATTGAGAGAGTACTTTCATCTTGTTCAGTGTGTAATAGTACTAAGCCACATCAATAGAAGGAACCACTTCAGCTTAACCAGATTCTGGAACTACCTTGGTCGACAGTAGCCACCAACATCTTTGAGTGGAATGGTTAACATTATTTGATTTTATTAGATTCTTACTCCAATTGGTTAGAGATTGACCTACTTCTTAACCTAGCATCCAGTACTGTCATTACTATGATGAAGCATCATTTTGCAGTCCATGGTAGTCCACACAAAGTCATTTCTGACAATGGCACACAGTTTACAAGCCAACACTTCGAAAGATTTGCTGAAGAATGGGACTTTACTCATATAACAAGGCATCAAGTGTACCCACAGTCAAATGGTTTAGCAGAACATGCAGTTCAAAGTGCAAAGCAATTACTAGAAAAGTCAAAATAAGACAATAGTGTTGTTTTCCTGAATCTCTTGAATCTTAAAAATATTCCTCGTGATAAACATCTTGGTTCACTTGTTCAGAGACTTCTATCGAGACAAACCAGAACCACATTACCAATCAGTAATCAATTGTTGGTTCCAAGTATCAAAAACAACAGCTTAGTGAAAGCCAATCTGTTGAAGAAGTGCCTAACCCAGAAGTCCTATTACTATAATACCAGCAAACTGCTCAATCCATTACAAGAGGGAGAAGTGGTAAGGATGCAAACATCCAGAGGTTAGGATTGGATTCATGTCATGAAGAATATTGGTCCAGAGTCGAGATCATACATTGTGGAATCAGAAGGAACAATCTTTAGGCAGAATTGGAAACATTTGAGACCAGTGTCCGAGCCTATACCACAGCAGATAAACTGTGAGAAAGACCTTATCTCAGAGTGAGTTGTCCAGTGTTCTAGTGCCAGAGGACACTTCTATTCCTGTGATGAATCTAGAAGTTCCTGATCTGAGTTGTGCACTTCAGATTGTCCCTGTTGCTAAATTTGGTCCCATATCCATAGGAATGTAAAGCTAAGCTTCCTAATAACTTCACAGATGACTAGCCTAGTAAGCACCCATGATCCTATGAACCTAATAGGAAATCTGATTAGAAATGAATGAGATAAGTAAGTAGGCTCTGCAAAATGGCCTGAGTTATGCTAAAAGGACTAAACTGCTCCATGCTACAGGCTCTTCATGGAACCTACCACCACGACCTGCAGTTACTCAGGGGGAGCCAATATGGTGAGAGAGGACATCAACACCAAGTCTGCCAGATGTAACTGGTATCAGTCTTCAACTACCCTGCAGAATCATGCGGGTACAGATTCCTGTACTGTGAAAAGGAGGGGCACAGACATAACACTAAGGGGATACATTTTTTTTTCTACACAAGTCCAGTTATCAGAGATAATTATAGTCAGAACTATTCCTGTGGGATTCTGACTTTGTTGATGAATATCATTGGTTGGCAGCAGGCCTGAGCAAACTAGACTGATCTTCCAGCTCTAGGAAGCTCCGTATCGCACAGCAAATTACCTCAGATAGTATAGAACAGTGCATCTGGAGAAGCATTTACGATGAAGAATGATGATGCCATTTGTTATTTTCAGATTTTGTCCCAGATTTGGAATACAATATTGAATTTCGCTTGTGTTCTGTATGTTTGGATTGTTGACTAATTTTCTATGGGAAGAAATCACTCCTTTCTGAAATGGCCAGAGCAAACAGTATCAGAATAATGCTGTATAATTGGATCTGCTAGACCCAGAGTGAATTCCTTGTTAAAAACTGCAAGATTATGGCGCAGCCAGTTGCTAGAAATGACATCAGTCAAGCTTCTTGCATCTGAACATTTATTATAGTTTCATTGCTACTAACTAAACTATCGATCTTTGATGACCTTATGAAGCTTAGCCCTGCATTTCTATGGCAAATATAGCCCTTATACCTTGCAATATGAATTTCCAAAGATGGGCTGCAGAAGTATATGTTGGGCACTTACATGTTTACCCTACCCTTGAGGGTCATTGGTGCTAAACCATGGCTGAATTTGCAGTTATCCATCCATTATTTCAAATTACATTTGAATAGATTAAGAAAAGTACCTTGCCTTATGTGGAGGGAGAAGCGAGTTCTACAGAAGTGGTATTTCCTGTGATACACTCCTATCCCTCCAGCATGTTGTGTTACTCTTGAAAGTGAGGCTGATGTCTGTTAAGCAGGTATTTCTGATATCATTAGACTTGCAAATATGTAATATGTCTAACAGAGCAGGGTCTGTTGAGACTCCAAGACAGAGGCTGACCCTGTAGTCTGTATGATACTTGGAAGAGTGACAAGGCACTGAGATGATCTGTACAGTTATGGGATTCAGGCCCTTTAAGTTATGGTCATTCCAGCTATGACAGTTGTTTTGATAGGTACATACCAAAAGGAGCATTATACTCAGTAATCTTTTTAATGACTGTCAAGTACAGAGGAACATTTATGTCCCTGGATTACCATGCCCTTCGATATATGCTGTGTGATGAAAAAGGACTTCCTTACAACAGTGGATACATGGTGATCAAAGCACAGTTCATTGTCAACATAGGTTCCCAGAACTCTAACTGCAGGATCTTTTATTTATTTATTTATTTATTTGGGGGGGGGGGGCATTTAATGTGGTAGTTACAAAGAGAGTCATGCTTGTTGAAGAATATGATTATAAACTTACTTACATTGTCATTATGTACCAATTCATTTAACTACAGATCTCTGTATGGTAAGTCGGGCATTTGCTTGACGAAAAGCGCTTAAAGTGAATTTTAGTAAAGTGTTTCCTGTGGTTTATATTCCTTGCCTTGTCGCTTTTTTACGATTTTCTTGGTTTTATTGTATGGTAATGATGCTTGGTTTTGTTGGAGTCAGTGCTGTAACTACTACAGATTTCTCAAGCAAAAATATGGGGGTGATGGGAATTCTTTCTCTAATGACTATGCGGTTTATTTTCAGGTCAGTGGACATCATTTCCACATGTAAATGACAGTTTGGTCCCTGTAGAATAGTGTGTGTGTGTTGTACCTTTAAGAACATTTCAAGGTTGGCACGTGCATATACATAGCAAGCACATGCTAGCTTCAGTGTCATTTTGAGAGTGCAGGCAGAGAGTGAACATGTATGAGTGTAACAGCTAGTTTGTTTATACATTTATTTAAGTTAAAGTTATTAAGCCTCAATCCTGATGTGTTTGTACATAATAAAACTGCTTGAACAGAACCCACAAAGACTCATCTGTTATATCCTGACTGGACGAGCGACGTGGTGTCATAACCAAAATTCCAAAGACTGCTTTTCAGAGATATGAGATGCAGAGATAACAGCAAAGGCAATCTAAGAGAAACGAGCATAAAAAAGGCCCAGAAATGAACCAAAGGTAATGAAAAGTTGCACAAACAACTTATTTTATAAAAAAGATAAAACGGAGCATTACAAGGGCACAAGCCACATTATTAAACAAGTGAGAGGCACAAAATGTTTATTAAATAAACAAAATTTTAAAATTAAGATATTTGATAAAACTATTATCAGAAAAGCACATAAGGGGTTCGGAATTACCTCGGAATTGCAAAAAATGAGCATGTTTAAAGCAAAATGGGCATGTTTAGAGTAAAACAAGAACAAGAAAAGTATAATGGGTGTGGAAAGAGATTAAATGAGCAAAACAAATATAATAAGGGCAAAAAGGGTACATTAAGCATAAATAAAGCAAAGCGACTGCATGTTTTTGGCAAAGTACTATGTTTTGGCATAAACTACTGTTTTGCATTGTATTCAAGGCATAACTAAAGTTAATTGAAGTATCTCAAAGTGTGTAAAAGAGGTTATAGTATATGCTTATCACTGTGCATTTATTGGAAAGAGTTTGTGTGCAAAGTGCAATTATTTCGTAAGGTACAGTCAAAATACAGCCATTTCGAAAAGTTTCTTGTGATGGGTGTGTCTATTCACAAAGTGCCACCATTACAGAGTGTTTCTTGCAGTGTAAATAGATTTTTTAGCAAAGTACAGTCATTTGGGGAAAGTTTAAGTGTGCTGTGTACTGTTTATTTGCAAAGTGCAGTTACTTTGAAATGTTTCTTACTCTGAGCTTCTTCTGCCCAGTTCATTTGCACGGTGCAGTTGTTTTGAAATGTTTTTTACACTGATGAGGTGATTTCTTACAGTACAGTGATTTTAAGAGTATTACAGTGCCAGAGAGACATATTTCATAAAGTTCAGTTATTCAGAGGCTTGTTGTGCTATTGGGCATAGTTACAAATACTGGCATACATTTCTGGCATATGTATATATGTGTGTATGTTCATGCATATTTGCAAAAGCCTTTACTGGTATGTGTTAATATGGCAGATGGATTTTGAAACCCCTTACCACTTGTATTTGATCAGAATATTGCAGAGAATTGGACAATATTTGAGCAAGAGTACGATATCTTTATACAAGCAGCTTATTCTGTCAAGGATGCACATACCAGGGCATTCATTTTACTAAATCTACCTGGGTCAGAGGCCATTGAAAAGGACTGTTCATTTGTGTATGCAGTATATGAGGTAGAAGGTGAAAACCAACATATTGTTGTACAGGCTGAATCAAGGGAAGACCCCAAGTGTTTGAAGTGCAAGTTCAGGGAAATGTGTAACCCCCAGACTAATATTACATTAGAGAGGCATTTGTTTTACACAAGAGATCAAAAACCAGGGGAAACTGTTGCAGCTTACATTACTGACCTGAGAAACAAAGCTAAAACGTGTCAGTTTGGTGACTTAAACCTGAGTTAATAAAGGACAGGTTTGTGTGTGGTATTAATAGTGCTGCAGTGAGAAAGATTTTGCTTTGTGACAATGATTTAATGCTGAGCAAAGCTACTGAGATGTGTCAAATTCATCAAGTTACAGAAAGACACACAATTATGCTTGCAAGTAATAAGAGTATAGTTTCAGCAGGTTTCAGCAGGCTCCAGAGCAAGTGTAGACAACATACAACACATGGCTAGCAAAAGCAGGCCTAAGCACATGGCACCTGCCATCCCTGCAGGCTTCCCAGGTAAAACCCATAGGACATGCTCAGCACAGTACAAGGGTGAATCAGCAAAACCCAAAACCAGCTTAATTGTTAACTGTCACAATTGCGGTGCCAATCATGAGTCCAAAAGGGAAAAATGCTTAGCATTTGGTCAGCAATGCCACAAGTGTAAAAAATGGAGCATTTTCAAAAGTTTTGCAAATCAAGTAAACCTCACACAGTTGTAAAGAAGGGTCATTTGAAAAAGCATATTGATCATATAGAGAGCTGCAGTTCTACTTTCTACATAGATGGTGTATCAATAATTGGTGAAAAAGTTGATGTAGTAAATTTGTTGGCAAAGAATGAAAGGTTTTGTACTGTTCAGATCAATGGTAAATCCATCAAGCTTAAAGTAGACAGTGGCTCAAAGTGTAATGTTATGTCAGCAGACACATTTGCTAAGGTGAGAACTAATGAGCAACTCAATGTGGCTAGTTGTGTGAAACTTGGTTGCTTATGGAGGCAGAGAAATTCAAACCAAAGGCTCAGTAGTGCTTCCATGTTATTTGGCTAGGAACTGTTACATCTTGTTATTCTATGTAGTCTTAAGACCTGTGCAGTTATTAGGGGGTCTCAGAGACAGCTTGAGAATTAATTTGCTTTATTTTAGCAAAGAAGTTCATCATATATGCACATATCCTAGTTCCAATTTTACTGAAGCTATTTTCTCAGAGTATGCTGATGTTTTCAATGACAATTTGGGCAAACTTCCAGTTGCGTATTCTATGAAGTCAGACCCAGGGGTCAGTCCAGTGGTCAAACCAGCAAGAAAAGTTACAATAGCTACGCAGAATAAAGTTAAAGCTGAGTTGGATAAAATGGTCCAGAAAGGTGTAATTTATCAGTTACAGAACCAACTGAATGGCTGTCATCCATGGTAGCAGCCATAAAAAAGCTCAGATGAAATCAGAATATGTATTGACCCAAGAGATTTGAACAAAGCATTAAAGAGACCACAAAATCCAATGCCTTCTGTAAAAAGGACTGCTTGTTTTCTGTCTGTAATCACCCTCATTTATGTTTGGCTCAGACCTTGCTTTACACTATACTTAGTTACTTTTCTGGCTGTAGCTGGATAACTTCTAAATTGCAGGTCTTTGGGTGTCTCAGTGCAGTGACAGTTTTAACACCTCTTCAGTAGTGTGGGGGGAGGGGACACTCAATTCCTCTTGAACTACAAAAGAAAACACTGAACAAAGACCTGGTAAAGAAAATAACCGTGACCCACATAAATCCCATTATATGCCAATGCCATGGGAATTCAAAGTTACTTCCTTATGTCTGGCATGAGTCATGCAAAGTATTATGGGAAAGAGAAAGGGTTGAGGGAGAACAAGATCATATTGATACCTCCCGCCTCATTGGTAGCAATGTTGTGGGAAAAAGACTAAAATTACAAATAAAGAATTTAGAATGGTTTTGAGGTGTTAAAATAGGTCAGGAAAGAAAGAGTAAAAAAAACATTTTTTTAGTTCTAAGTTGATGTTTTCCTTTAAGCAGAAAATTGGCACTCTACCTACATTAAGATACTATGATGTCACTAAACCAGTAACTCTTTCCTGTAATGCTTAAAAATTTGGTCTTGGCACAATTATTCTACAAGAAGGCAGACCAGTAGCCTCTGCATCTAGAACTCTTACCCAAAATGAAATGCAGTATGCTCAAATTGAGAAAGAACTTTTGGCAATAGTATTTGCATGTTCAAAGTTTCATGATTATATCTATGGTCAGGCTATTCAGATTGAAACTGATCACCAACCTCTAGTTACTATTCTAAAGATATGCATTCAGCTCCAGAGAGATTACAAAGAATGATGCTCAAGTTGCAAACGTACAATTTTAAAATGATATACACAAAAGGCAAACTTCTTTATCTGACTGATACCTTATCCAAATTACCCAGAAATACAACGGAACAGCTTCATGTAGAGGATTTTGACTTTGACATCATGGAAGTGCATACTTTTTCTACCATAGGACTTGATGAGCTGAGAGATCATACAAAGACTGATCCAACTTTGCAAAATCTCAACCACTATATTAATGTTGGATGGCCATCAAAGCAATCAAGTGTACCACCTGAACTGCAAACTTATTTTCCTTTCACAGATGAGATGTTGACAGAATATGGCATTATTTTCAAAGGTCCTAGAACTGTAGTTCCTTACAACATGAATATATCCAGACTTTGCATCATGGCCACCCAGGTTCCGAATCTATCAAAAGAAGATCGAAAGAATTCGTATTTTGGCCTTCTCTAGTAAAAGACATTGATAAAGTACTTTCTTCTTGTTCAGTGTGCAGTAGTACTAAACCGCATTTGCAAAAAGAACCACTTCAGCTAAGTCAAGTTCCTGAACTACCTTGGTCAACAGTAGCCACTGATATATTAGAGTGGAACAAATAGCATTACTTAGTGTTGGTAGACTCTTATTCAAACTGGTTTGAGATTGATTTGTTACCTAATCTAACGTCCATTGCTATCACCAAGTTGAAATGTCATTTCTCAGTCCATGGTAGTCCACACAAAGTTATTTCTGACAACTGTACCCAACTTACCAGTCAGTTGTTTCAGAAATTTTCAAAAGAATGGGACTTAGTGCATGTTACTAGTAGTCCAGAATCTCCATAATCAAATGGACTGGCTGAACGTGCAGTACAGAGTGCAAAGCAATTACTTGAGAGGTCAAAGAGTGATAATACCGATGTATTTTTGAATATACTAAATCTCAGAAACATACTCCATGATGATATACTTGGCTCACCTGCTGAGAGACTTCTATCTAGGCAAATTAGATCAACATTGCCTATTAGTTCCAGTTTATTGAGGCCTAAAGCTAAGAACAGTAGAACATTTAGAGCACAATTATTCAGAAAGTGATCTTTCCAGAAGTCCAGCTATGGTAAATCGAGCAGATTTCTTTGTCCATTGAAAGAAGGAGAGACAGTGGGGATACAAACAGTAAAAGGTTTTGACCATATTGGTCAAGTAACAGGTATATGTACAGGCAGAGATCCTACTTCATAGAATCTGAGGGTGTGGAGTACAGGAGAAGTCACAGACATCTCCTTCCTGTACCAGAATCAATATCGCACCATTGTTCCTGTGATACAGACTCTAGATCTCAGAGCAATCCAGACAATGTTCCTGTTGCAGAACATGTCTTAACTTCTACTTCCATTCCTGATGATGTTCCTGATGCCCCTGAAGTTGAACATTCAGCAGAGACAGTCCCAGTTCTATGTCACATAATTTGGTCATATTTCCAGACCTAGTGTGAAATACACAGCAACCTGAACATAACTGTCTTTAGTTCTGTATAGCTGCATGACAAAGAATTATTTGTGTTGATTGCATGTCAGTTATTGTCAATATTGCATGACTTATTTCCCAAAAAGGGAGAATGTAGAATAGTATGTGTGTTGTACCTTTAAGAAGCATTTCAAGGCCAGCATGTGGATATAAATAGCGGGCACTTGCTAGCTTCAGTGCCATTTTGAGAGTGCAGCCAGAGAGTGAGCATGTATGAATGTAATAGCTTGTTTATTTATAAGTTTATCTAAGTTAAAGGTATTAAGTCTCAGTCCTGATTGTGGGTTCTGCAGTTTTATTATGTACAAACACAAGACTCCACTGTTTTATCCTGACTGGATGACAGTCCTATTAACAGCCGCTGACGATTTGTTTGTCCTCACCAAATATTTTTCTTTTTAAATACTCAGTGTAACCATATTTACTTTAGTGCTAGAAAAGAATAGTTCCAATTTCAAAATCTCCAAAAAAGGGGTAATTGTCACCTTCTTCCTTATTGAATTTGGACACCAATATGGTGTGAGAAGAAGGAGGCAATTGCATATCTATGGGTTACAAACATCACTTTTTAAAAATGTAGTGACCAGTCTCCGAAATCATTTTGCATTATCAGTAAAAAATGAAAGCTGGCTGCTAATCAGTGTTTCAAATTTTGTAAAGGACTGTAGCAGAGAGATGCTATGCATCTACATAATAGCTATTTGCTACTTTAGGAAAGGTGACACAGTTTAGCAAGAATCTATTCATTTTCTTGTCTCAAAACTACGAGGACATTTTTGTAAATTTTTTTTGATTGTCAGGCTGGGGTAGGGGTGCCAAATGGGGGCATTCCCAAGGTACAAACCTACATTATTAAAAGATTACAATAAGTGTACATGTAAGATTTGTACAACATAATTTAATTGTTATTTGCATATTACATTTTAGAAATAGTTGTCAGACAAATGATGGTAGGTGTATCCTCAGAACAAAAAGTAAGTTTTTCCATTCTGTATAGTTGTTATATGTAGGTTTATAAATGGAGTTTGAAATGGGAAGTTTTGTATTTAAGAGGAATTCTACTTTCTGTGCAGCTGGATATGTCAACTACAGACAGAAAGAAAACTAAAAGTCATAAAATGACACTTATATCTAATAGGTGTGCCCATTGCTTTATAACTACTCACTATAGCATACATGTAAGAAATCATGGAATTAAAACTCCTTTAGGGAATAAAAATAAATTAAATAGGACAAGAGGAGCATTAAATAAATTAATAAATAATTAAATAAATACATTACACCACACTTATAAACATCATATAACACTGATGCATGATATCTGTGCAGTTCCTAAACTCACCTTTAATATTCCACATATTCTTGCTAATGTGATATTCTGATTAATATTCATTACATTTATAATTACTTTATATACTGATTAGCCATCTCTCTGATTTGTAATTTACAACAAAGTATGACTTCTGCCCAAAGAGTTTAGCCTTTCATTATATAAAACAATTCAAATATATATATTATTGCAACACATAAACATTATTCAGTAATCTTATTTGGAATGTGTCTGGTTTCTATCCAGCTTTTGCAAGCCTCTGGAAGATGAGAATTACTTAACTACTATGTCTGAGCTCGAAGAAAGTATGGCTGACCCAGTTCTACTACTGGCATGAATTGACTAATTTCTTCATCTCCTCTGTGAACATGCTTGCCCTAGAACCAAACTTTCTCCCTCAAATTCTTCATCTGAATACTGTTTTCTTTTTCACGAGGATGTAGTCATTTTCCCATTCTAGTTTATCTGATCATCCTTCTCTATATCTGTTTCAGTGTAACCCCCTGTTTAGCAGTGCTTCACTGCTGCAGAGAAGCAGGGGGTGGATTATACATTCCCTTATGAAGTCACTTAATTGTACCTACCACCTTATTTTGCAGGTTCTGCCCTTTTTGCTTTACCATGAGGCATTGCTTTCTTTGTTTGGAGCATTTAGCTTCTGAATCTGGAACCTCATCCCACTTCATTTGTTCTGTCACCTTAAAAAATTGCTCAGATATGGCCGTTGGATAAAGTATTATTTTTTTTCATTCTGCTTTAAAAAAATAATCAGAACTGTGGGAAGATTAGCCTCAATTTTAAGATGTGCTGCTGTGTTTTGAATGTATGCATCTCCTGCTACAATTTAAACAGTTCTCTGGAGGTGTCATCAAAAAAAGTGATCTGGCTTCTTGTTCAAGGTGTATATTACTGTTTCCTGCTATTAGATGACAGCTAGTATCTAGTGCTGACTGATTGCTTTGCTTAATGGATACCATGGAACACCTGAGGAGTTTTGAGAATTTGAACTTACCTGATGCTTTGACTCAATTGCTAGATTATACACTGATGGTAGGAGCATCTAAGGTCAATAATCAAATTTTCAAAGATAGCTGTTTGGTCTACTTTCTGAGCAAATTCCAAAACTCTAATTAATGGTGCATTGATATGACATGATCTATTCTCCAGCTCATGTAATTTCCTTCTTTTGTGACTGTCTGAGAAATTCATTAAACTACTACCTACTGTTTCTTGTTAATCCTTTTCAGTAGTCCCTCTTTATCAAACAACTCTTTGTAGTATACTGGGCAAGCTGCACAAAAAATAAAGCATTTCACATTGGAAAATCAATTAACTCTTTCAAAGTAAGAGTGACCAAACACCTTTCAGACATCAGACTCAAGGACTTCAACTCATTGTTCAGACATGCTCACTTAGGTCTGCATGAATTGTAAGACTTTTTTTTCTTGTAATAGAATAAATTCAGACCCATTACAAGACAATCTGAAGGTAAAGATAGATAGAAAAGAACATGAATGGCAGATTTGACTTGGATCTTATTTGAAACCAGGACTCAACTGGATATGCTCCATTAAGGGCATACTTGAGTTAAAGAAACTGTACCATAATAACTTTTACTTAAAATAGCTTTTAATGAAAGGAACTTATTTTTTTTTTCTTTTTCATGGCTATGCATGATGACTTTTATTTTCCTTTTTATCTTAAACTTGATGTTTAATTTTACATATATATATATATATTTATATTTATATATATATATATAGTTTTATTCATAAGTATTTTATTAGACTTTTGATTTTTAATTTTTTTTCCTTTATAACTCTTTTAATTATCTGATGATTATTTTAAAGTCAGCTTGAACTTTTCATATTTTGATGTGTATAATCAGTAGTATGAACTACCACATTATATATATATATATATATATATATATATATATATATATATATATAGATACAGATAGATATTTTTGTGTTTATGTTTAAGTATTTGTACATGCAGTTAATGTAATTTTTTTATTTGTCTTGACTCTGTCCTTTTGTATTTCTCATCTCTGACCCTTACCATTTGTATCTTAATGTCTGGTATAGTTTAGTTTATATTCTGCTTTTACAGTTTTACATTTTCTTTTTGGGGTTTAATGAGCCTTCTTCCTATTGTAAATCTGAGGTATTTAAACTCCATTATTCCTACCCTGCTCTTGAAACATATCGGTTAATCCAGCTTGTTTTAAAGCATACATTATAGCAATAACCCACGCCTGGGTGTGGGTAATGCTGGATTTACCCACGGTTGGCGTGGTTTGGTCACGAGGGTGAAGCCGGTGGCCAACAAAGCCAACCGTGGGTAAATCCAGCACCCACACCCAGAAGTGGTTATTGCTATATAATGACATTATTTAAGAAAAAAAATAATTACTTTTCTTAAATAATGGCATTGTATAATGCCTCCTTGCTGCCCTACCGCAGCTGTCTGGTATTCTGCGGCAGTTCTGATGTACTGCGCATGCGTATGCCTACACAGTACATCAGAGCTGTGGGCAAAAGCAATGGAGAAAGCAAGATCTCCGTTGCTTTTTGCTGTTTCACTATGTTAAACCCATTTAACATAGCGAGACAGCTTTAAAAAAAGCAACGGAGAATCTCCGTTGCTTATTTTAAAGCTGTCTCGCTATGTTAAACCCATTTAACATAGCGAGACAATTTTGAAAAAATCAACGGAGAAAGCAAGATCTCCATTGCTTTTTACAAACTGTTTTACTATGTTAAATGGGTTTAACATAGCGAGACAGCTTTAAAATAAGCAACAGAGATCTCCGTTGCTTATTTTAAAGCTGTCTCGCTATGTTAAACCCATTTAACATAGCGAGACAGGTTTAAAAAAAAAAGCAACGGAGAAAGAAAGATCTCCATTGCTTTTTACACACTGTCTCGCTATGTTAAAGGAGTTGTAGCGAGACAGCTTTAAAAAAAGCAACAGAGATCTCCGTTGCTTTTTTTAAACCTGTCTCGCTATGTTAAACTCCTGTAACATAGCGAGACAGTGTTTTAAAAAAGACTTATACTAATGGAAAAGTCTGGCAACGGACCTTTTTCCATTAGTATAAGTCGATTTACAATGTGCACGCTGACCAATCAGTATGCACGTTTTGGAATATTAATGGGGGGTCATGGTATAATACGGCTTATTCATAGTCAAGATGGGATACTCATTCCACTAAGTAGTTGATAGTATTATTACAGCAGGCAGCATCATACTGGCCATGGGGCTTAAGGACTCATGACATGAGATGATAACAGGTTGTAAGGCTACCATGTAACCCAAATGGATAACTCTGTACTGGAATAAACCCTCATGTGTTGAAATTGCTTCTTCTTCTTTAGCTTCAGTTATTAACGGGATTTTCTAGTACCCCTTGAAGAGCTCTAGTGTAGACAGGAACAAACCTTGCCCTCCCTAAAATTTTTCTTTGAGTTTATCTACCCTAAGCATTGGTAACTATTTGGTTACTGAAGTATTGTATAGCTTGCTAAAGCAACTTAATGGTTTCATCACATTTAAGGTTGAATACTTTATGGCTACTCCCAGTGTCTGATTCTTCTATTAATCCTCTCTTTAGCAGTATGTTGATATAGTCTTCTATACTTCTTTTAAATGGCATCTTCTCATCGGTTCTAGACTAGCCAGTCAAATTACCTTTAAAAGTTGTAACTTTTAGTTCGGTTTGTGATGTGAGGCCAGGGGCAGCTCATGCTAGCAGCCCCCCCCCCAGTTGTAAAACATAACAGCAAAGAAAATTAAAAAAAAACACAAGCCGTGGAACATCGTGTATGTGCACTTGCAGCATTTCCAGTATCCGGACCACTGGTGAACAAGTCTGGAGCATGCACACAGAATCCAGACTGTCTCACCAGCAGTTTGGATTAGGAAGACAGCAATATGGATGTTACTGCTCTCTCAGGTATGGAAGTGTGTATGTGGTGGTGGGTATAGAATACACAGGCTTGAACCCTGTACTTTGGGCCAAGGTGGCAAGAGCCTGAATTCTCTACCTACCACCATTTGTAAAAAAATTTGAAGATTTTTGCCTCATAGTTGTTCTGTCCTGCTACTCATAAAATCTGTGGTTTCTGTATTTTTGTGTCTTTCCACAGTCAGTAGTGTAGTGGTGCAGTGGTAGCATTATTGCCTGACAGCTACAGGTTCTCTGGTTTGATACTTGGCTGGGGTGCCTTCTGTGTGGAGTCTGCATGTTCTCCCTGTGTTTGCGTGGGTTTCATCTAGGTGCTCTTGTGTCCTCCCATCTTACAAAGACGTCCGTCTGGAGTGTTTCTCCCTGGGCCTCTGCTGAAAATTGACTTTTGTTCTAAGTCAGACTTTCCTGGTTAACAAATGTTAAATAAATAAAAATGACAAACATTTGAATTTCAGACGTCATATTCTTCATAAAGTACATGATGACACATAACCTTTTATTATAGCAATTTTCTAAATTTATAAGATGGATATTTGAAATTTTTCCCTATTTTGTGGAACTGTATTCCCCCATTATTGGCTTTGTAACCAGGCTTTATGAGCTAAGGTTGAGAGCTATGGTAAGAACTGAATTCACTGAATATGTTTGTGGGGTGCATTCCCCTATTACTGGCTTTGTCCAGGTGTTTTTTGCTAAGAGGTTGAGAGCTATGGTGAGAACTGAATTCACTGAATATGTTTGGGGGCTGTGTTCCCCCATTATTGGCTTTGTTCAGGTGTTTTGTGCTAAGAGGTTGACAGCTATGGTGAGAACTGAATTCACTAAATAGTAGCCATTTAAGTTTCAGTCTTCCTCTTTTGCACAAAACAGCTAATTTGGCATAGTGGTGTGTTGCTCTGACTGTTTTGCACAGGGTCCTGGGTTCAAAACTTGGCAGGGAAATGCTTGGTGGTAACATAGCATTTTATTCTAGCAACTTTCCAACATTATACAAGCAATGTTTAAAATGTGTCCCTGGTTTTTGGGCTTTTGTCCCCCTCCAATACATTTTAGCTTTTTCCAGATTTCTTGTGCTGCAAAGTTCAGAGATACAGCTGAGTGTTAAGTAGATTTTACAAGGAGCTGAGAGCTGCAGGGAAGCAAAAGTTTAGTGCTGCTTATGGTGAGGCTGCGGGTTCTGCTCTCACAGTAGGTAGATGCATTGCTGATACTGTGTTGCAAAAGGGGTTGATGCTGCAGTCCATTTTGGTGAAGATACCTAGTAACTATGGACCTGTTATCAGTTTGCCATTCATTCCCTATTGCAATATTACTAGCTTATTATTTTTTAGTGTAACATAGGCAATTTATTCCTCAAGGGCAACAGGCACTTTATTTGTACTTGAAACAATGAAATATATAGTTGCTTGCTAGCAGCAACCTATTCATTAGTTACAGATCTCTTTAATGTGGAATTATTTAGATGACTTTTACTTCTGCAGAGATTGTGAATATTTACTGATACTGGTGGACTGTAGAAGTTTGAATTGACTTTTATGATGGAAATATTCTGAATTGGGCAGTTTTGTCATTATTGGTGCATGCATTTTGTTTCATTGTTTAGTGGAAAATGTTCAAAACAATAAATTGAAAATGCCTTCTAAACTGTACTGTATTGTACAAGGAATATAATTTTATACAATCAGGAAGGTGTATCAAAGAGCATGTGTATGTTTTGTGTGCAAGGGGCCTATGATTTGAAAACAGCTCAAAGTTAATCTTTATCTGCCACTGGCAAAATGTATTTTCTTTGAATGTGGGTTTCAATGCTGTTTCAATGAATGTGAGTTTCAGGGGCAGAGAAGTTTTAATGCTAAGTCTGTTTTCATTGTGAGACTGCATTCCTTTGTTTAGCAGATATCTATTAGTGGTTGTGCTGTAAAATGCAAAATAAAACTTTCAAATTAAGTCCAAATCATCACAGAAGTAAAGCAGTATTCACATTAGTGTTTATGGCAAAAGGGGTGAAATAGCCAAGTAATGGTTCACTGGAATGGCTGCAGGGGGGAGGATGTATTCGACCATGATTTTGTGAGGGGGAAGCGCAGCTGAACTATACCTCTCAACTGTTCAGATTTTTGCAGAATGAATAGATTTTTGGTTCTTATTTTTGGTTTGTTCCTCATAAAATTTGTGGTTTTCTGGCAAATCATTTAGGAATTAAGGCACTAAATAATGACATACACTGAGTTTCAGACTTCATAACCTTCAGAAAATTGCATGCTAAAGCAAAACCTGCTATTCTATCAACTGTCTCAGTTTATACAAAAGCAATTTTTAGTACTGTTTATATGTTCCTCAAATATATTTGGCCTTGTCCAGATTTCCTGCATTAACAGGTTAAGAGGTATGTGCAGATAAATTGCTTTATACAAGTAGACATATCCAAACCTCTCAACTGTCCCTGATTTTGGCTTAAAATGTTGCTTTTCCCTTAATAATCGCTCCGCAAAATGGCAATTTTGGAAGAAAACGTGGAGAGTTTACAATTAAATAACTGTAATACTCAGAGTTATAGATTACTTTTATTTTAGAAATGCATGTAGATTCTTTTATTTTGTCAGCTGCTCAAGTGAGCAGTACTAATATTAAAAACGCGTCCCTTCTTTGACAGGTTCCCAGCTGTATTGTGTGGCTATTTTATATTTTTGCATCACATTTTTGGTCTGTTTTTCATAAAATTGTGTTTTTTGGCAAATTAGTGGCAAATCATTAAAGACTGAACTGAAGTTAGAAAATAATTTATTTTTATTTTTACATTTGTTGACCGGGCTAGTGTAACTGGATATATGTCCATTTTCAGTAGAGGCCCAGGGAGATAAGCTCCTTGACACAGATAATATAATCACAAAACAATATAAAATAACTTCAGTTGTGTATACAAGGACAAATCTGGATAATACAGAAAATAATACAGAGAGGACAGAAGTCAATACAATGTAAAATGCATTCAATACAATGTAAAATTCAAAATAACAAGTAGGTACGTTACTTAATGTAGAAAAAAAGGAGGCATACAGGCTAATTCCATATACAAGCACAGTACAATAAAAGAGGCAGAATAATGTTCAGCAATAGTAAAAAATGAGTTTAATATATATATATATAAATATATATATATATATATATATATATTTTTTTTTTTTTTTAACAAATAAGTATCTAGAGGGATAGAAATAATGAAATACAGAGTAAGAAAAGGTAAGGTATAAGATAGGCCGACTGTATTTGGGTAGAACAGAGAATTAGTCAGGTTTAGTGCAGGGGCATAACCAGTGTGTTTTGAGGAAAAGTTTCAGTCTGTTTTTGAAGAGTGATATAGAGGAAAGTGAGGGAAGGTCGCTGGATAGGAGAGTCCAGAATTATCCCACAGTATTAGAGAAGAGAGAATCCCCAGCCCTGTTGTTAGATTTAGATGTGTTAACTAGAAGTTTCTGAGAGGAATGTAAGGGCTTCAGATTATTATAGGGGGTGATGATGGTGGATAGAGTAGGAGTATTGGAAGATTGGTAAAGAGTCTTATGGACAATGATTAGTTGGTGGTATTTGAGCAGATTCTGTAGTTCCATCCATCTAAGCTGCTTTAAATTAAAGCAAGGGTGAGTTCTAAATGGGTTACCAGTAGCAAATCTGGCTATGTTATTGTATGAGATTTCCAATTTATTGAGGTTATTCTTAGATAGATTAATGAAAATGGTTGAGGCATAGAGGAGTGTAGTGGTTAGACGAGTGTGTGCAATAGTAGTCCTAGCTGTAGGTGACAGAAAGGGTTTAATTCTGTAGAGAGAGACGAGTTTTTTGTTGACAGATTTAAAAGTGTTGTTGATGTGTATGTCAAAGGTAAGGTTGTTGTCAGTGGTAATACCAAGTAGCTTGGTAGTTAGGTCAGGTGATATAATGGTAACATTAATGGATGTAACAGCAAAATCGATGGGAGAGGACTTATGATTAGGATTGAAAAAGAGGAGTTTAGTTTTTTTGGGGTTTAAGAGAAGGCAACATTGAGTGAACCATTGTTCAACAGTATTAAACACATTTTGGGTAGGGGAGTGAAGTTCAGAGGTGGTTGTGGCTGAGCATACAAGTGTGGAGTCATCAGCGTATTGTATGCAAGTAGCTTGGGGAATTGCTAGATGAAGGTCTTTAATGAATATGGAGAAAAGGAGAGGTCCTGATATGGACCCCTGAGGTACACTGAGGTTAACTGGTAGGTGGTTAGATAGAGTGTTGTGCCAGAGTACAGCCTGTTGTCTTTTATCTAAGTAGGAGTGGAACCGTTTCATAGAGAGTGCATCTAAGGCTAGGGATTTGAGGATATCTATCAGAATTTGATGATTGAGCATGTCAAATGCTTTAGACAGATCGATAAATAGTGCCGAGGAAAGCATATTACAGTTACGGTTTTTGTTAATACAATCTGTAAAGGAAAGGAGGGCAGTGGTAGTGCTATGGGAGGGTCTGAAACCATGTTGACAGTTAGAGAGCAGGTTATTATGGATTAGGTGGTCTAGCAATTGCCTATGGATGCATTTTTCCATGATCTTGGCCAAAGGAGAAAGAAGGGCTATGGGACAGTAGTTGGAGAATTCGGTGGGGTTTCCACCTTTGTGAAGGGGAATAATATGGGAGAGTTTCCAGATGCTAGGGATGTGACCTTTGCTAATAGTTCTATTGATCAGAATGGAGATGGGGTAAGCAATTGACTTGGCAGATTTCTGCAGATATTCAGCAGGTAGTTGGTCTGCTGAAAGAGAGCCTGGTTTCAGTTTTTGGATTAGGGCAAGAATATGGGTTGTTGGGACTGGTTGGAAAAGGAATGGAGGGGGTGTGGTTTTGTTATAGGTAGGTAAGGTAAAAATATTAGGTGATAGCTGACTGGCTAGTGTTTGGATAGCATCAGTGAAAAAGGTATTGAAGGCATTGGCAGTATGCATGGGATTTTGATGGTCAGTGTTTTGAAGGTTTGGTGTACTGGATTGACCTGGATGTAGTAATTGGTTGATGCATGCCCAGAATTTTTGTGGGTTATTATGGTTTGCCTTTTGAAATTGAAGGTAGTAGTTTCTTTTATCAGACAGTATAGCTTTCTTAGTGTTATTTCTTAGTTGTCTGAAATTTTGTTGGTCTACAGAATTTCTGGATATTCTCCATTTGGCACAGTATTTATTCCTGAGATGAATTTTCTGTTTGGTGTCTTTAGAAAGCCATGGAGTGGATTTGGTCTTAATTCTAATTGTACGGGTTGGTGCATGGTGATCAAGGATGGCTAAGAAGTTAGAATTAAAGTATTGAACAGCTTCTTCCAGAAGGATGTATTTTAGGGGATACCAATTGCATGCTCTTAGTTCATTTTGGAAGAGATCAGGGTTGAAGTTCTTTTTGGATCTGATATTCCTGATTGTGGTAGAAATGGAAGCATAGCTTTTATGTCTGAAGATATAGGTACATGAGTGGTCACTTATGTCATCAGGAAGGGTTCCAGATTCATATAATTGGGGATGGTTGTTTATCAGAATCCAATCTAATGTGCTTTCTTTCTTGTAGTCTTTGTCTATCCTGGTGGGGGACGTAATGGTTGGAGCAAAACCATATAGGATGATGTGGGTGGTAGGGTGGCTGCTGCTACAGCAGTTCCAATCAATGTTTATATCACCAAGGATTATGGTTTCTTGGGACAGGTGTTGAGATAGCCAGCAAAGAATATTTTCTATGGTGGTATTGTTGTTACTGGGGGATAGATAGAAACAAATAATATAGATGGCTTTGGCATTGTTAAGTTGTAGTTTAGATATAAGAATTTCTGCATTGGTACTAAAAGGTGGTTTAAAGTGGTTAACTGTAAATCAGATTTAAATAAAATCATACCCCCCACCCTTTTTGGCTACACAGTCAAGTCTCAGGATATTGTATCTTAGTGGGATGATTTAATTGTCTTTTGTTTCAGGTTTTAGCCAAGTTTCTGTTAGACAAAGAAAGTCCAAGGAGTAGACTTCTAAGAGAGCATGGAGTTGAGTAATTTTGTTGTTAATGCTATGAATATTAAGATGAGCTACAAGGAGTGAATTAGATGGTTTAGAAATAGGATAATTAGTGGATTGGTTGGGGTTGGAGAGAGAGATTGGAGTTTCTGTTGGGCTTGGGTTTGGGTGAATGTCTCCATCTTTTAATGTGTGGAGTTGTTTGAGATAGATTGGATATGGGAGTCTGCTGTTTAAGAGTAGAGATCTCCTGGGATTGAGATTAATATATCTGATGTGGATTATTCTATGATATTTTGCTGGTGGATAGCTGGGAGTTGTTGTTATGTTAGCATGGTTAAATAGAATGGTAGAGGAGGAGAGCTGGTTATTTTATTAGGGTGGCGAAAATATGGACCTAATGGGTGTTCATAGGAGGAGAGTATATATGCAAAAGTGAAAGGTGGAAGCAGTAAAAGTATGAGAAGTCACTAGAACTGAGCAGTGGTATTTAATTTATCCATTAGAATGGATAAGATATTAGTTGTGTTATTGAAGGTAAGGAAATATAGTAGGCGTGGGTGAGGGGAGGGGAGAGCTGTGGTAGGAAAGATAAGAGGCGTGGTTGGAGAAGGATGGAGAGGAAATAGATAAGCAATAGAAAAGCTTCCTCAGAGTAATGGGAAGAGGTAGGGTGAGGCTAGTAAGTATAAGAGTAGGACCCCTGGGAGTGAGTGGGAATTGGGGTAGGGAGGGGAACGGAGTGGGTTGAGACAGGTAATGAAGCAGCTAGAGAAGAAACAATCAGCAGTACTGGCTACAGAAGGTAAGTTGGATAAGGCAGAAGTAGGTAAAAACAGTGATGAGAGAATCTAAAAACAGTAGTAGTAGACAGTAGTGTGAAGTGTGAGGAACTAAAATGCAGGTCTGGGACTACAGAAAATAAGGTAATTAATAAAGGAAACTAGAGGAAAAGCATGAAATGAGACTAAGAGAAGGGTGCCACCTAGTGGACAGGTCTGTATTGCAGGTAGGAGGGAGTTAGCTGTATTAAAAACTGGGGAAGAGTGAGAGCTAGGATAGGGAGTTCCTTGTGGAGGATAAGGTGGGAGTAAGTGATAAGGTACTAAAGAGAGAGGGGGGTAGAGGCTGCTGTCTGTCCTGGCTCAGAACGTGCTTAGGCACCTATAGCAATGGTACAAAGTTAGAGAGTATAACTAGCTGTAATTAGACAGCAAACATACTTTTCTTGTTTCCTTGAGAGAGGGTGCAGAGAATTTAAGGCTGTGAGGTGAACCCGCTGGTATTTGGAGAGGGTCCTTAGGTTCCTAGAGGCTTGTGCTGGAAGCACGAGAAGAAAGTGGAAATGTATATTTACTACTATTTTCAAATTGTGACATACTTGTTGCAATGACAGACATTTGAGTTTCAGATTTCATACGCTTCAGAAAATTCATACTAATGCAAGACCTACTATTCTATAATCTTTCTAAGTTTATAAGAGCAATATTTAAAAATTGTCCTTATTTTTGGGCCTTTGTCCCACTTCTGTGTAGGGCTTTGTCCAGATTTATTGTTCTGAGGTTGAGGTATGACAAATGTGTCAGGGTCATCACAGTCAGCCAGAGACATTTCAAATTGTGACATGCTTGTTGCACCCCACTCCCCCATGTAGTGACTCTGGATGTGTCCAAGCAAGGCAAGGAGTGGTTATGTAGTGTAAATGTGCAGAGTATCCCCCCATCCAAGGCAGACACAAGTACTACAGTAGCTTTTCATCTGTCCTTGATTTTTCAGAATGTTCTGGTTTCTGTCATATTTTTATACTGTTGATTTATGCTTATTATTATTCAGAAAGTGTCTGTTGCTCTGTGTTTAAGTAGCAATGCTTTAATGACCTTCAGATAAGCTTGTCTGAGATTGTAAGATGCAAATAAGCTTTAATAAGCCTATTGTTAAAGAATTGCTAACATTTAAAGCCTTTCTGTTGTTGCCATGCAGAGAATACTTGCATAACTAGATAACGTATAAGCCTTGGTTATTGAAATGCATATGACAGTATTTGTAAAAGGACAGGATTACATTATTTTAAGAAGCTCATCACATTTGTTGGAGACTTGCAGTCATTTTTGCAGGCTTTACCTGCAAACTAAACAGAATGGCAATCTATCGTGTGTGGTTGATAATCTGTGCAGTTATCCTTTAAGCAATGTATGTTGAGCTTGTTTCTTGTTTGATTTTCATTTTTTACTTTGATCATGTTTTCCCCATGAAACAAGTATATAGTTGTCAGGCAGCAGGTCTTTTTTGGATAAGAAAAATTTTTACAAGTGGGGCTATCACAGAGATTGCTACTTTCAGCATGTTACTTGGTACTTTAATAAAGCTGAATATAAATAATAATTAGAATTGTAGTGCAAGGAGAAGTAATTTGAGTTGAGTGCTGCTTGTTTTTCCTATACTTGATTTTGACTGGCATTCCAGTAATGTATTTAAAAAGTAATTTATTTTTTCATGCCTCACAACTTTTTTGTTTCCATCTAGATATTAAGTAAGCTGTCATGCAGCCAATGTATTGAAATATTTTTTTTCTTCTACACTTCATTTTGTCTTGATTGGACTCTCATAATGACAATTTGGCACCCAGGGCAGTGTATTTAATTAAAGTTACAGTTTTTGTGGTTTTGAGCATAGCTCCTCCCCTTTCTAGTTGGCCACACCCTTCCCATTGATCCCACCCATTCAGCTGTCTCCTGCAGCCCCCCTTTGATTTGAAGTCACCAACCGCCACTGTGGGAGGCCAGGGACCAAGTTGCATTCTAGAGTGTAAAGCAACTACTTTGTTTAATATGGAGGTGGAGTCTGACCCAGGGCAGATGAATTCTTAGTGTGGGGTAACTATCATGGTAGCATGTTCATTTTATGTTACATTAAAGGAAAAGGCCCTTTGTACAAGTGTTAGTAGTCCTTCTGGTTTTATGAATATGAAAAATGTTGCTTGGGACAAAGTCACATGATGCTTGAAGGTCAGGTAGAACTCACCCAGAAAGAGTCTATGCAAAACAAAAAAAAAAAAGAGAAAGAAAGAAGACAGGTAGAGCTCTAATGTGTTCTGAATAGGTAATGAAATTCAGGCTGCTGATTTTCTTTGCAAGGAAACATTGGCTATGGATTATATGTCTAGACAAGTACCTGCCACAGGGGGCACTGTATTCAATTATGAGCCTAATAAGGGAGAAACGGAGAGATAAGTCCACATCCTTGGACCTGGATGAAATAATCTTAGTAATACAGTTGGGATAAATGGAAGGATTTCCTATCAAACATAGCCACAAGTTGGTCTAAGTAGAGTTCATTGCCAACAAATATGCTCAGGTTTTTAATAACTGTATCGTTTATGAAGGAAGTGGCATTAATGCAGTAGAAGCAAGCTTGCTCCAGTTTGTCTAAGGATATAATATTGTACTTTTTTGGCATTTAGCTCAATATCATGGTGGTGGTACTTTTTGTTTGTGCATGCTAGTTCTTCCTGTAATACCCTGGAATCCCCAGAAGAATAGACAATGACAGAATGTTTACAGTCATTGGCAGACTTAAGTCAGGAAAAGACCTCTGATATCGGCATTGATATAAGAAAAGTAAATATCAAACAAGAAAGGCCCCAAAACTGACATCTAAGGGACACCACTGCTGAAAAGCTTTTTGTGGAAAGTGTGCCCCCTTAATAATTTGCTGGGTTTTGTTTTTGAATGAGTTTGATACCCAGTGGGTAACATAAGAGCTTGCATTTAGTTCAATAAGTTTACCCATAGTAGGTGAGTAAGGAATAGTCTCAAGGGTTTGTCCTGGTTGAAATAAACTGTGTTTATTGATGTGGCCTCATCCAAAGCCTCAATGACTTTTTGAAATAATTCAGCCAGGCTTAGCAGACAGGATCCATCCTTTGCAAGCACAAAATGATTTGAGTCAAGACTTTAGGCTGTTAATATATATGTTTACAAGGTCCATAATGATGATGGTTTGTGCTGTCATACATGTAAGGCTCATAGGACTTATGGGTCTATAGTTACCAGGATCAGCATTGTAGCCTTTCCTTGTGTGGGGAAATGGCCACCAGTTCTCGCAGCCTTAGACACAAAACCAGTTAGCAGGCTGAGGATGAACAGATTGTGGAGCAAGTCTGTAAGAGTGCTTCATACTGTCAAAAAAGCATCACAGCACAATGTCTGGCACATTAAACTAGTATTTATCATCTTTGTAAGAGCCTTTAGTTCAGTTGTGATTTTAGCATACAGGCTGACAGGCAGGGAGACAAGGATGTGAAGGCTAGGTGGAGAAGTTTGAACTAAATGTATCTGCTAAAAGGCCAGCTATTTCTTCTAGGGCAGAGTATAGCTGTTGCATGTCAGCTCTCAGCAATTCTGGGAGTTATTTTTATGTTTCCTTATAAAGCTGACAAAGGAGTTGTGTTTGTCTTTTACAAAGGTGGCAGTTTTTAATTCATACTTAGCTTTGGAAATCTGATATTGTTTCTAAGTCTGTTGTCTGACATTTTTAGTTCAGTTTTGAGTAGTTTTTCTTCTGTTGTTATAGAACTTGTTTATGCTAGGATTCTGCCACAGGGTATATTTCTAATCTTGGTTCTCTTGTCATGCCTCAGAACTGATACCCCAATGCAGGTACTGATGTGAGAATAGAACCTCCAATGCAAATTCAGGGTGTTTGCTATTAGGTCTGCAGTGAGATGGGGACTCTTGAAACCCCTGAGGTCATCATATGCTTAAAGTAAATTTTCCTTAGAGAAATCTCTAAAGGTGGTAGTTTTTCCGGGAATTTTGTGATGAGTTCTAGTAGTGAGAACCATTGTTTGTTGGTGAAAACAAATAAAGGTTTGTATAATTACAGATGTAGGCCATAATATTACTATGTTTCTAATGCTCAGGTTCAATATATTTGATCTTCTCACAGTGAACTTACAATCTAATCTAGTAAGTTTATATTAACAAATTCTATGATGCATTAAGCATATTTATAGTATTGCACATATTTGGGTTAATAAATAAATAACTGAAATCCCGAAGGATGATATCATCTGGTTAAAAAAAAAAGGATTTTCCTTATAGTTTGTAGGTGACATGGAGGAGGTACTATAGCTGGCTAGGAAATGGTACTGGGTCTTATTTATGGTTACTAGGATGCAAAGATGTTCATAGTCTTTATCTAGCTGTATAAGTCTAGGGTGATGGAGTCTTGTAGACATGAGGACATACCATCACCAGTTATAGAGATACCTTCAGTATAGGATCTGAACAGGTGATGAATAATGAATCCTGGTAAGCAAGGTTTGTTATCATTTCTCTAGAGTCATATTTCATGAATGATACAGATGTCTATATTTTCTAGGGAAAGAAAGGCTTCTAAGGAGGCCAGCTTCTTATCTAGACTTCTAGGAATGTGAAGTTATGCCCTTACAATATACTGATGGCATTTGGCTAGGTTGGTAGATGGAAGAGGTTTACATTGCCTAAAAAGGCATGATGTTGACAGATAATATTCTGGACAGTATACAAAATACATGTACTGTTAGGTACAGGCCATTGCTGGCAATAGCAAATAGGACAGGCAACCATCTTCCTCTAGGCTAACACACAGTGGATCCCTCATGCATTACACCAGTAGTTGAGACAATTGCTTATACTCAGGCATCATTCATAGTGAGGGTAGGATGTTACTCAGTGCTAGTTTTACACCAGTCTTGGATGTGTACTCTAAGAGTTTTATTATGTCTCTCTTCATATAATCTACAGGTGCGTGCCTCAAGTCATTCACAGCCATATGAACAACTAACATGTTGTAGGTGAATCTAGGATAAAGGCATTTCAGAGCTCTAGACAATGTTGTATCCTGTTTCCTTAGAAGCATGTCACCATCTGCTTATCTTTGCCTAGTTTGTTGAGTGAAGTGTCTATATGTCTGACTATGGAGTCACATATGACTAGGACATTTCCTTGTGTTTTGGATGGGTCACAATGCCTCAAACGCAAACCAGTACAATGACTCATCTCAGAAGGGTTTCTGAGAAGTTGTGATAAAGGTATAGTATATGAGGTTGCATCTTGCTACTGAGGAGGTAGAAAGTCAAGCTTTCACCTCAGAGGCCCTTGAGGCTTAGTAAGACACTATACAAGTACTGCAACATAAGAAGGTTTGTTTTAGATGAGTAGCATGTGGGTTGGTGTGGATGCAGTCTCATCAGTTGTCTGAGTATGTTTAGATGAGAGACTAGTCTCCAACTTTAGTAGGTATTTTTACCTCTCACATGTGGACTATAGTAAAACCTAATGGTTGTAAATGGGCACTAAGTATTTCAAGCATTAGTTGGAGGTACTTGGTGCTAATAGACAGACAACATAGGGCTAGGAAGTGATCTATGCACCCAACGAGCTCAGAACAAAATGAGCTGATGGCAGGCTGGTGTTTATTAGGCTGGCTAGAAAATTATAACTATATTAGATTAGCTTGGTATGCACCAAAGGAGTTAGCAAAATATATAAAGTAATGGACACATTGTTTCTCAATTCCCTGTTTATATCAGCGAGGCCTTGATTTGCTGTACCTAGTTAGATGTAAGGTATGGTTGCAATACTGAGTGTTGGGGGCAAGTGCTAACACAATAAAGTGGTTTTACTTAAGCTGGTTGGTAAAGGTTGAGGCAATGGAAGAGAAACTATGTAGCACTGAGTTAGAATTACGGGTACATTATTTGTGTGTGTGTTTGGGTGCATGCATGCATCCGTGTGCATGTTCGGTGGAATAAATTAATGATGCTAGAGCAATAATCAAAGTTTAGTTCTGACAATTTGCATTTATGGAGTATACTGTGTCCCAGTAACTATGTAATGGATAGATTACCCCAACGATGTGTTTGTCTTGTCCTGATCAGTCATTATGTCTTGCACATTCGTTTCTATTTGCTATAGCCTGCAATGCTTTTATATTTTGGAATGGGAATGGATATCACTTTTAAATACAATTTTCATCTGCTATACAGAAATATTTCATTGTCATGCAATGCTCAGCACTAGGGTATTGTACACATCTAATATAAGAAGGGATTGCTTCAACGTGCAACACGTAATATGATTCATGTCCATAGGTATTACATAAACCTTACATAAGTATTCATTGCTTTTATGTACATTACAGAAAATGAAAGCACAGTGCAGCATTCTTACTTTGCAGTTATTAAGACTGAGACAGAAGGCACAGAAACTACAAAGCACTAGAAACAAAATGTGAAGAATGGTTTTCTTGTAATGCACAAGTAATAGCTTTAGGGACAGTTAGTTTTCCATGATAACATTAGTATTCTCTGCAACAGCTGTAAATGGTCAAAAACAGGAACACTGCATTTAACGGGTAGCATCACTTTACCACTTTGCTACTCAAAATACTCATCCAGTCTATACACATCTTGCTCTCATTTCCTGGCATAAATTAACAATTTCATTTTAGTCACACAAACTGGCATGCACTTTATGACTGCTAGAATAACTCCATCTCTACTGAAGGCAAAGCAAATTAAAAAAAAAAAAAAGTTCAAGTGACGTGTATGTAACTAAAGCCTCTCTATAAAAGCCAGCATTCAGATTGTTAGGTTCCTGGTACACCAGACCGTTTTAATGCAATTATGAAGCATTGGCTACATGTAGACAAATGCATTCCAAACTATCACATTATGGCATAATCTCAAAAGTTTGTTGTATACACATTTTGCAAACATCAGTGAATAAATGTGAAGGTAAGTAATATGTCTTTCTTAAAATGATGCCAAAATACAAAGATAAGAACATTTCCTATGCAACCAGTCCTTCATGAAGATTTACTTGGTCAGACACACATGCGTGCACACACACACACACACACACACACACACACACACACACACACACACATGCACAGTCTCACAAAGATACAAGATATAATACTCAAACTCAATACTTTTTCTATAGCTGTACAAAATTGTGCCAGATTGCAGGAAGCTGGCCTAGTGAGCAGAATATCAATGAAGCAGATGTGGATTATAAGGTTGCAATAAGTACTGAAGAAATGTCAAGGAGTGAGACAAAACTCATGGGAAGTAGTCTGCATGTCAGAAGCTAAGAAAACAGTGTACAAATCAGCCAGACAGTTGTATCATCTGTATCCATGGACACCTGATACAATCCTGTAGCCTTAATGACTGTTGGCATTATTTAGATCACATGCTGGAAAAAGAAGAATGAAAGAAAAGAAAAAGAAAAAAAACACAATAATGACACTGCTTCTGCTGTAGGCAACTTTGATTATTTAAATGTTTTTCTAACTTAACTGACGTAATCTCAAAGTGGAAAACTTGGAGCATTGAAAACATAGATAAAGAAAATCACTGATAGAATTTCTTTCCTTTTAGAAAACATAATATCTGAATTGCAAGTACAAAAAAAATAATGACAACCACAAAAAAGATGGGAAAAGATGCAATAACATCAAATATTGCAAATGCATTGATATCCAGATATGATTTAGTATACAGTGAATTAATATTTTTATACAATCTGCCAATGAAAATCAAAAAGTATTACATTACTATGCAAATACATGTTAAAGACATATTGTTGATGAAAGCAAGATGGCTGGTTATACCTTAGACGTAGAAAATGGTTCTTATTATTGATAGTGTGGCTTGGCCAATGGCTTAATGCCCAGAAAGAAGAGCCTAACCTTTTCAGATTGTTTCACAGATTTCACTGGCTGATGATTCATGAAGCTATGTCTGCTTTGCATAGATCATGTCTATTGTCAGATATAAGCTGTAAGATAAAAAGGCAGGGAATATCCTGTCACACTGTTCAAAAATCAAATGGCTTTCAGTAGAAAATATGCGTTGCTGTAAATTTTGAGTGTAGAAACCAGTAATGCCTCATAAAATACTCAAACAATAATTATTGCTAGCAGAATGTCTGTACGAATTTATTTCTAATTTTACTGGCTTATTCAGCATTTGGTCGTACCTTACCAGGATAGATTACAAGAAACTTAAGAAAGAGGAGGAAAAATAATATCTACGACCAAAAAATGTGGGTTAAACAGTGTAACTTTAAATGTCAAATGGTATTATTATAAAGCTCTAAATTCACCTATACGAGATTTGACTTCCAACAGAAATTTTACTTACTCAAAAAATATTAAAACTGTTTCTCAGTAAATGGTTATTAATGAGACAGTCTAAAAGTATACAGTGGGATGCATATTCAAGCACATTAGATATTAAATCATGCTAAAGGTCAGAAATTGCTCTTTGTGCTATTGACCTAGGCACGGGGACTATTAAACTCATGTGTGACAGAACCAAATGTGTCATTTTTACCGTATTTATTGCAGTTTGATCTAGTTGTATAGACTGCATTTATAACAGCAGTTCCTATTGCAACTCTGGCTTTGGAAAGCAATCAAATAGTTATGTAATAGTTGGCCGTGACTATAAATAACTGAATAGATAGCATAAGGTGGTTGTGGTGACATTTCCATGATCACAGCTAAGTGCAACAATAATGGTAATTTTCTTTTTCCCAGGCAGCAGCATTGACAAATTTAGTAATGGGAGTGCAGAGAAAGAAGTCTCCTATATAGGGGTTGTCCCTGAACTCGAACACCATTAGAATGCATTTCCCAAGTCTAATCACCCAGATGCTACTCTTTCTGATTACACCTTTCAATAGGAAATCACTGCTGGTATTGTTCCTAAGTGTGTGTTTATTCATGGCTGAACAATAGTGAAGCTGGCATCCATAAGTTCTGGGGGTTTGCACCCCCTCCCCAGCATTGGGATCTGTCCCTTGCAAAAAACACTTATTTTTGAGTTTCTTCTGTTGATTGAATCCAGAGCTAGTTTAAATCAATATTTTCCCTGAACACTTGTTTCTTTTGTTTTATTATTTTTTAATAAAGGCAAAATTCAGAATTCTGATATTCATGGCTACGACAAGTAGCAGACAAACTGGTTGACTTAGGTAATGTGCAACATATCACCAACAACACAGATGTCAGAAGCAATGACTGCAGTTTAAAAACATTATTCTTATTATTTGTTTTCTAGAATTAACAGTTAAGAACCTTCACTGCAGTAATTTTTAAAGGCATGTATTTTATATACCTATTAAGATACACCATTACACAAAATAACTTCAAATAATCTGATAAAAATTCAGAGTTAACATCATTATCTTAATAGCTTATTTTGACAGTAGAGAGTTAAAAAAAAACTAGAGTTGTTTGGGTATGAAGTGTAAACAGAGGTTATTGCTGTAGAACAATAACTGTATGTAAAACTATTCATCATCTTAACAGTATCAAAAGCCAAACAACTTATAGGTAAAAAATCTAGTGGTTTTCCTCTTTTTGAATACATCAGACAACAAATAAAATATAATACATCACTTTAAAGTATAATGCATCTCTTCCATGCTCTCAGAATACTGACACTGTCCTATATAAACACTATTTAGAAGAATTAGTCATTCATACAAAAGGCAGCCAGAATTTACAAGTAGAATAACAAAAAACATGTCACCAAAATCCTAAAACTGTTATCCTGTCACAACGTGGGCAAGAGTTTCTAAACATTTTTTCATATTTGTTTGTGCGGGTATGCAAGAATATATCTGTAGCGAGGCCGAGAATTAAGAGTAAAGAGGGTAGACAGGTTAGGAGGAGCATGTCAACTGTGATAGTGAGTTTAAAAATAGTAAAAGTGGTATTTGCATGTAATCTTCTTCTTTTGATTTTCCTAGTTAGGGGTCACCACAGTGGATCACCTGTCCGCTTATGATTGGCAGTGGAGTTTTACGGTGTTGAGTTGCCAGCCCAGTACCCAACCTTCCACAGAAGGCACACACACACACACACACACACACACACACACACACACACACACATGCCTACGGCCAAGTTAGAGTGTCCATTCCACCTACAGCATGTCTTTGGGATGTGGGAGGAAACTGGAGCACCCGGAGAAAACCCTCAAGACCAAAGGGAGGACATGCAGACTCCGTACAGAAGGCACCCCAGCTGAGGATCAAACCAGAGAACCTTTTGCTGTGAGGTGACAATGCTAACTGCACCACCACCATGGCTGCCCTCATATTTGAATGTAATATCCGGTGTAAATAGGGATTATGGGATATGTGTCACTTCACTACCCCATGTCCCAAGTGTTCTCTCCATCCAGCTGCTTCACTCTACAAAAAGTGAAACAAGCACATGTAAGTCTGACTACTGCTGCTGCTGTAAAAGTTATCTCACTACCTAAAGAACTTGCACAGCTGAATTTCACCTGCAGTTGCAAAAGTTCCCAAGGAACAAATACACTGAGTTAAATCTATGTAAGGCAATTTCCAAGACTCAGACTAATAACTTAATTTGTTAAATCATGCATTAGTGTATTCTGTTGTGTAGTGTTGAATCTGCTGGAAGGATATCCCCACCCCCACTTACTCACCCACACTCACAGGCGTTTTCCTGCTGAAGGTGAAGCTACATTAACACTTCAGCATATTTTACTCTTATCAGTGTAATATATCCCTGGAAAGACATTGAAAAGCCCATAACTATAAAATCAGATGCTGTGACTAGAGTCAAGTATTTAGAGTTCAGACACCTTGTCTTTATATCCATGAATAGGGTTGGGTGGCGCAGTGGTGCAGCGGTTAATGCTGTCACCTCACAGCAAGAGGTTCTCCGGTTCGATTCTTGGCTGGGGTGCCTTCTGTGTGGAGTTTGCATGTTCTCCCTGCGTTTCTGGAGCATTTATCCCCGGGCCTCTGCTGAAAACAGGATCTGTGGAACCTAGTCGGACTTTCCCGGTCAACAAATGTTAAATAAAAAAAATAAATAAATAAATGAACATTCTACCTCACTGAATGTTTATGGTGGTAAACCATCTTGGGGGGGGGGGGGTAACTACTTTCCACTGAAGGAAAGTACAGTTGTGTAAAATCTTACCATGATGTTAGATGTTCTTGCCTCATTTCCTCAGAAGAATTATCTAGAGTATGGGAATCCTCCTTCTCGGACTCGTAGTCTAAAGAGAAGGAATCAGGATAGAACAAGCAAGGGAGTCATTATCAGAATCCACCTCAGAAGAATGTAATTTCCTGGGCCTTTTAGGGGAAAAGGAGGACCATGGAGGAGGAGGAACTGAAACCCCTTGAGGAGGCTGCAATGACAGTAAAGAATTAAATAACCACCGAGTAAAGGCCTGCCACTAACTTTGTGGATCGTAGGAGCAGAAGAAACATGGTTAGATTTCTGCTTCTTTTTTAAGGGGATAGCTATCCTAGAAACCTGAGAAGGCCCAGACTCAGAGTGACATTCCACAATTACAGTAGGAACCTCTTCCCTAAAGAGAAACTGCAGAAACCCTCTAGACCCCTTGGAAATAGTCAAATGTGGTTCCCTCTGAATGCCCAAAATGAATACCTGAAAAACCTTGTCATATGTGCTTTCAGCCAGATCCTCACTGGCCTCTAAACCAGATATGGTAGAAGAATCTGACAAAACAACTGTATGAGCCTCTGGGTTCATAATAACCTCAGGAGAAACTCCTAGAAGACTGGACAGCAGAAGATTCCAGTCTTACTTTATGCATCTTCTTCTTCCCTGACTGCTGACCCTCAGGGCAGGAAGTTCCATCCATAGTACCTGCAGCAAGAAGCTTTAGTTGCCGGTTCTCAAGATACAAAGAAAGGGAAGAAAACCTACTACAAAGAGTTTTGGGGATAAATTCCTTACAAATTGAACAAGATGTATGGTTGTGAACAGCACCTAGGCAAAAAAGGCACTTATAGTAGCAGTCTTTATGGGGAATCAGTCTCCCACACTGGCATTTACATTTCCTGGATGACATTATCCCAAGCAGCACAAAGCAAACAAATAAACAACCAAAAACCCAACTGGGTACTTATCTGCAACTGTGAGGACTCCAGCAAACAGGAGTAAGCACAGGAACACCAACAAACAGAAAAATGGTAAAAAAAAAAAAAAAAAAAGATAGAGGTAACACACTGACGGTTAAAACAGCAGTCAGACTGGTGGCAAAGAAGGTCTGAGGATGGTATGCCTGGATGTCACCTTTATGCCCTACACTATGCAAGGAGTGCGCAGGTGACGTTCAGCATACCTTGAAGCAATGGTAGACATTTTGTGAACTGGCCGGAGGGAGGGCTTCACGGCAGGGAATCCCATTTGTAAGGAATATTGCAGAGGTGAATGTAGGGACATCTGACTGGTCATTGAATCGTAGCTTGTTCTCCCACTACTTTTAACTTTATGGCTCCAAATTCAGAGTCACTTCACTACCCCATTTCCCAAATGTTTTCTCCATCCAGGTGCTTCACTCTACAAAAGGGTACATTGGATTCTTGTATTTTCTTAACAGTTATGGCTTATTTCATTTTGGTTCAAAGTTGTACTAGAAAAATACAACTAAGATTTCACTGTTTAATTTTGGCTAAGTGTTGTCTTTTGCTGTTAATGTGTAATAAATATATTAGCATATGTCTACTGATGTTTCTAGGTTGCAGTAATAGCAGCAAAGTGTTGTCTTTCTGCAGTTAATGTGTAGAAGTCATATTAGCAAGTTTTGACTGGCTGTGGGTTTTACAGCAGGATTCAGTGAAACCATCAACTTTTTTTTGTTGTTTGTACTGCAGTAAGTTTGTAGTCTGTTGCCATCTGGCTGAGTGTTTTTTCTTTTTTTTTTCTCTCCCTGCTAATCTTTAGTGCATACGTTTGTTATGTATATATGTTTCAACTTACTTCTACTGAAGGCTTCTATTGTAATGCCTGATTTTATGTTTGTATAAACAGCACGGTTACTGCATAATGTAGGTTTGTGAAGAGTTTTGTCATTGACTAGGGTTGCTTCCTTTTTTCCACATGTGCTACATACTCTAGCTGGCTGCCTTTTCTAAGTGCTTAAATATCAGATTTAAAGACTGTATGTTGTGTAGCAAAGAGTGGGGACTAACAGACTTACTACTTGTCTCTCTAACATCTGTAAACCTACATCTCAGTAACCCCACACTTGCATGCGAACACATATCTCTTGTTAGTTTAGTTTAATTTTCTTTCTGTTCTGTACTGCGGAAGCCACCATTTTTGTTTTTAGTAATCCCAAACTTGCATACCTACAAATATCTCCTGTATGCTTATTGCTCTGTTTAAACGTTAGAAACCTGAAATGTACAGCTGAGAAATATAGTGCACTACTCTTGTTTGCCAAACATTACTTAAGGCGGATGAGTATAGACAAATAGTACTGTACCTAACTATTTCAACCATCAAGAAACCTTTAACTTTTTCTCTCTCTTTCTCCCAGTGAAACAAGCACATGTAAGTCTGACTACTGCTGCTGCCGCAAATGTTATCTAACCAAACTACCTAAAGAACTTAAACAGCTGAATTTCACCTGCAGTTGCAAAGGTTCACAAGGAACAAGTACACTGCGTTAAATCTATGTAAGGCAATTTCCAAGACTTTAACTTATAACTTAATTTAAGTCATGCATTAGTGTGTTTTATTTTGTAGTGTTGAATCTGCTGGAATGATATCCCCACCTCCACTTACTCACCCACACTCACAGGCCTTTTACTGCTGACGGTGAAGCTACATTAACACTTCAGCGGATTTTGCTATCATTGTAATATATCTCTGGAAAGACATTGAAAAGCCCATAACTATAAAATTAGATGCTGTGACTTGATTCATGTATTTAGAGTTCAGACACCTTTTTGTATCCATGAACATTCCACCTCATTGATTATTTATGGTGCTAAACCATTTTAAGGGGGTAATATACCCATCTTTTCCAATGCTGAGGTATTAATCTCATTTTTGAACCTCAACATATCAAAAATAATTTGCATAATTTTTAATATATATCCCACCAGGTAACAATATACCAGTGATGGAAAATATTTTTTCCTGGACATCACAAACAAACCTTAAAACAATAATCTTAGGAGATGTAAATATAGATTGGCAAACAATAGCTTCCAACTCCCACCACAAATAGTATAAATCTGATTGTTTTTCTCAGCTTATCAGTACTCCAGTAAGATACAGCAAAGATCTTATCTGCCAATCCACCCTACACTGGATCCTAATATCCCACCCTGCCAATTACCCCTCTGCCAGTACACTGTCTAGCTCCCTTAGCGATCATCTATCACCTTAATCTCTTAGAACAAACTCCCAGCACTTAAGAGTACACACTGTAAAGTCAGGAACTCAACTAATTTATGTCAGCATAAATTCAACAATCTTCTACATGAAATAGACTGGACACCCCTTAAACAACTACCCCTTAATGATGCTGTACTATACTTTAATAACACCTCCCTTCACATACTTAATACACCAGCTCCCATTCACATGAAATAGACTGGACACCCCTTAAACAACTACCCCTTAATGATGCTGTACTATACTTTAATAACACCTTCCTTCACATATTTAATACACCAGCTCCCATTCACATGAAATAGACTGGACACCCCTTAAACAGCTACCCCTTAATGATGCTGTACTATACTTTAATAACACCTTCCTTCACATACTTAATACACCAGCTCCCATTCACATGAAATAGACTGGACACTCCTTAAACAACTACCCTTAATGATGCTGTACTATGCTTTAATAACACCTTCCTTCACATACTTAGTACACGAGCTCCCATTCACATGAAATAGACTGGACACGGGTTAAACAACTACCCCTTAATGATGCTGTACTTTAATAACCCCTTCCTTCACATACTTATTACACCAGCTCCCATTCACATGAAATAGACTGGACACTCCTTAAATAACTACCCCTTAATGATGCTGTACTGCACTTTAATAACACCTTCCTTCACATACTTAATACACCAGCTCCCATTCACATGAAATAGACTGGACACCCCTTAATCAACTACCCCTTAATGATGCTGTACTGCACTTTAATAACACCTTCCTTCACATACTTAATACACCAGCTCCCATTCACATGAAATAGACAGGACACCCATTAAACAACTATCCCTTAATGATGCTGTACTATACTTTAATAACACCTTCTTTCACATACTTAATACACGAGCTCCCATTCACATGAAATAGACTGGACATTCCTTAAACAACTACCCCTTAATGATGCTGTACTACACTTTAATATCCCCTTCCTTCACAAACTTAATACACCAGCTCCAATTCACATGAAACAGACTGGACACCCCTTAAACAACTACCCCTTAATGATGCTGTACTATACTTTAATAACACCTTCCTTCACATACTTAATACACCAGCTCCCATTCACATGAAATAGACTGGACACCCCTTAAACAACTACCCTTAATGATGCTGTACTATACTTTAATAACACCTTCCTTCACATACTTAATACACCAGCTCCCATTCACATGAAATAGACTGGACACCCCTTAAACAACTACCCCTTAATGATGCTGTACTATACTTTAATAACACCTCCCTTCACATACTTAATACATCAGCTCCCATTCACATGAAATAGACTGGACACCCCTTAAACAACTACCCCTTAATGATGCTGTACTATACTTTAATAACACCTTCCTTCACATACTTAATACACCAGCTCCCATTCTCATGAAATAGACTGGACACCCCTTAAACAACTACCCCTTAATGATGCTGTACTATACTTTAATAACACCTTCCTTCACATACTTAATACACCAGCTCCCATTCACATGAAATAGACTGGACACCCCTTAAACAACTACCCCTTAATGATGCTGTACTATACTTTAATAACACCTCCCTTTCACATACTTAATACACCAGCTCCCATTCACATGAAATAGACTGGACACCCCTTAAACAACTACCCCTTAATGATGCTGTACTATACTTTAATAACACCGTCTTTCACATACTTAATACATCAGCTCCCATTCACATGAAATAGACTGGACACCCCTTAAACAACTACCCCTTAATGATGCTGTACTACACTTTAATAACACCTTCCTTCACATACTTAATACACCAGCTCCCATTCACATGAAATAGACTGGACAGCCCTTAAACAACTACCCCTTAATGATGCTGTACTATACTTTAATAACACCTTCCTTCACATACTTAATACACCAGCTCCCATTCACATGAAATAGACTGGACACCCCTTAAACAACTACCCCTTAATGATGCTGTACTATACTTTAATAACACCTTCCTTTACATATTTAATACACCAGCTCCCATTCACATGAAATAGACGGGACACCCCTTAAACAACTACCCCTTAATGATGCTGTACTATACTTTAATAACACCTTCCTTCACATACTTAATACACCAGCTCCCATTCACATGAAATAGACTGGACACCCCTTAAACAACTACCCCTTAATGATGCTGTACTATACTTTAATAACACCTTCCTTCACATACTTAATACACCAGCTCCCATTCACATGAAATAGACTGGACACCCCTTAAACAGCTACCCCTTAATGATGCTGTACTATACTTTAATAACACCTTCCTTCACATACTTAATACACCAGCTCCCATTCACATGAAATAGACTGGACACCCCTTAAACAACTACCCCTTAATGATGCTGTACTATACTTTAATAAAACCTCCCTTCACATACTTAATACACCAGCTCCCATTCAAATGAAATAGACTGGACATCCCTTAAACAACTACCCCTTAATGATGCTGTACTATACTTTAATAACACCTTCCTTCACATACTTAATACACCAGCTCCCATTCACATGAAATAGACTGGACACCCCTTAAACAACTACCCCTTAATGATGCTGTACTATACTTTAATAACACCTTCCTTCACATACTTAATACACCAGCTCCCATTCACATGAAATAGACAGGACACCCCTTAAACAACTACCCTTAATGATACTGTACTATACTTTAATAACACCTTCCTTCACATACTTAATACACCAGCTCCCATTCACATGAAATAGACTGGACACCCCTTAAACAACTACCCCTTAATGATGCTGTACTATACTTTAGTAACACCTTCCTTCACATACTTAATACACCAGCTCCCATTCACATGAAATAGACTGGACACCCCTTAAACAACTACCCCTTAATGATGCTGTACTTTAATAACCCCTTCCTTCACATACTTAATACACCAGCTCCATTCACATGAAATAGACTGGACACCCCTTAATCAACTACCCCTTAATGATGCTGTACTGTACTTTAATAACACCTTCCTTCACATACTTAATACACCAGCTCCCATTCACATGAAATAGACTGGACACCCCTTAAACAACTACCCCTTAATGATGCTGTACTATACTTTAATAACACCTTCCTTCACATACTTAATACACCAGCTCCCATTCACATGAAATAGACTGGATACCCCTTAAACAACTACCCCTTAATGATGCTGTACTATACTTTAATAACACCTTCCTTCACATACTTAATACACCAGCTCCCATTCACATGAAATAGACTGGACACCCCTTAAACAACTACCCTTAATGATGCTGTACTATACTTTAATAACACCTTCCTTCACATACTTAATACACCAGCTCCCATTCACATGAAATAGGCTGGACACTCCTTAAACAACTACCCCTTAATGATGCTGTACTATACTTTAATAACACCTTCCTTCACATACTTAATACACCAGCTCCCATTCACATGAAATAGACTGGACACCCCTTAAACAACTACTCCTTAATGATGCTGTACTATACTTTAATAACACCTTCCTTCACATACTTAATACACCAGCTCCCATTCACATGAAATAGACTGGATATCCGATAAACAACTACCCTTAATGATGCTGTACTATACTTTAATAACACCTTCCTTCACATACTTAATACACCAGCTCCCATTCACATGAAATAGACTGGACACCCCTTAAACAACTACCCCTTAATGATGCTGTACTATACTTTAATAACACCTTCCTTCACATACTTAATACACCAGCTCTCATTCACATGAAATAGACTGGACACCCCTTAAACAACTACTCCTTACTGATGCTGTACTATACTTTAATAACACCTTCCTTCACATATTTAATACACCAGCTCCCATTCACATGAAATAGACTGGACACCCCTTAAACAACTACCCAAATATCACATCTTTAATAAATTTTTACATTTAAACACCACCCCTTACTGAAATAATACCCCCCTTAAAAACACCC